>NW_027660924.1:5000-50330 GCF_963280865.1 Gymnoscopelus braueri
GGCATTTAGTCCATGAGCCAGAGCCCCAAAATTGAGCCAGATATTGAATATTCCCTTGTTAAAAACCTTTGACTCCAACATCTTAACAAAATGAAATAAGAATGTTCACTCCGGCTTTGTCCAATGTTCCAATGTTGATTCTGGAAAGTTATACAAATTCGGGCATATTTTCGTAATGTTCCAAAGTTTAGGGGCCCGGACTCTGGTCATTTGTGGAGTGACTTAAGGCAGGTACACACTGCAGGATATTTGGTCCGATTATGCTGTCGACGTCCTTTTTTGGCGCTCGCCGTCAAAACCTCCCGATCTGGCGCAGATCGGCCTTTGATCGGTGAGATAATGCTAGTTGTGTGTGAAAGGCTCTGCGAGACGATCTGGCCACGATCATCTGCTCTGCGACGGCTTTCCGACCGTTTTCAAATAACTACCAGGTTAATTATTCGGCTATGTCGCCGACTAGACATCTCACAGTATCATACAGTATGAAAGGGGTCTGCGAGGAGATCAGCGCCACAGCCAATGAGAGCACATTACAGCAGCCACCATGGCTAGGAGAGGATCACTGGACCTGACCAAACAGCAACAAACAGACCCTCTCCCGCAGTATTACCGTCCAGTCCTGATTTAAGATAAACAATATAAAACTGAATGAGAGAGAGAGAGAGAGAGAGAGAGAGAGAGAGAGAGAGAGAGAGAGAGCGTGAGCTGTGTGTATTGTGTGTGTGTGTGTGTGTGTGTGTGTGTGTGTGTGTGTGTGTGTGTGTGTGTGTGTGTGTGTGTGTGTGTGTGTGTGTGTGTGTGTGTGTGTGTGTGTGTGTGTGTGTGTGTGCGTGTGCCCCAAAGTCGCTTATAATAAGCGGACATGGCAACACTGCTTCTTGACGCGCGCGCGAGAGAGAGAGAGAGAGAGAGACGCATATTATCACGGGAGAGGTCTGTTAAAATGAAGTGGAATAAAAACAAATGTATGGATGTATTGGGTCTAACGCTGGACAGCATCCTAGTGAACTATCCTACAGTGTGTAATCCCTGGTCGGGGATCAATCTATAGTGTGAAAACCACAACGATATATGACAGTCGATTTCAAGAAATAAACTCCTGCAATGTGTAATGCTTAACGATTAGATGACTCCCCGACCACTTTAAAAGTCCTACAGTGTGTACCTGCCCTTACTCTCTTGTCTCTGTAGTCTAATGATGTCAGGTTGGTGGCAGGAACCAGCCACTGTAATGGTAGACTGGAGATGAAATACCTGGGAGAGTGGAGATGGGTGGATGATTGGTCCTGGAACCAGAAGTCATCAGCTGTAGTGTGTAGACAGCTGGGCTGTGGCTCTGTTGAAGCAACACAAAGGTTTTCTGATCCATCACTTGAAATGATATGGTGGATTGATTCTAATTAGGATGGGTCTGAGGCTTCACTGTGGGAGTGTATAACCAGGCATCGTCCAAAATCTTTCATAGATTCTAGTTTTGCCAAAGACAAGAGTGGCTGAACTGTTCATGTAAGACAAACAATGGCATTAATATTTAATTCATGTCCCCTATAGCTGTATCTATATATAAGGTGTCTGTCTGTCTGTCTGTCAGCTAAATAAAATTCACAAATTAGTCTCTCAGCACATCCACCACAAGCTCATAGATCCGGATACAATGTGTCTGTGTAGTACATCAACAGTTGTGTCTGTCCTGCTTTATTTTGTAACCATTTCAGAGAGATATCTATCTGTGTCTATTCACCTTAATGTTTTCATATTCTCTCTGGATTTATCAGACAGTTCCTAATCTCCCAAGGCTGAACGATATGTCTTTAATCTCTGCATCATGATGCCTGACAATTATAATGGATAATAACCATTCAACCATTCATTTCCACATGGCATTACCCGTTGCCCATGTGGGTTAAAATGCATACAAATATTAACACATTTTACAGATTGAGGTATTCATATGCATAACATACATAAACAGGTTTGGATAATTTTGGAGAGGAACCACAATGCCGCATGAAGAGACACTAAAACAAAAAACGCACACAGGCAAAGACAATAACATCACGGCACCTCAGGACAGTGTCATTTCACCACATGTGTTGCAGTGTTAATTTCGTCAACTAAAACTATGACGAAAAATTTCCGTTGACTACCTTTTACACTGACGAAAACTAAATAAAAACGAAGCTATGATGACTAAAACTAAAACTAAATATATTGACAATTTCGTCAACAAATAAAAACTAGACTAAAATGTTAGGAAGGGACTAGTGGAGAAGAGATCCAGTAGAACTAAAAGACTAATGAGAATATTTTTTATGTTTGGTTGCGCCACGCTGCGACGCGTTGTGAGCTTGTAGATCGGCTATTTTCTGCATAGAACCAAGTGTAAGATCAGCCATTACGACACCATCAAGGCCCCCCAAAATATTTTTTGTTCACAAAATCAATTGTAGATTTAGTCAACTAAAATCTTACGACTAAAACTAGACTAAAACTAAAACTTTTCAGATGACTACATATGACTAAAACTAAATTAAAGCACTTTGAATGCTTTATAAAGAATTTGACTTATATTTGCAAATGTTTTTGCAATCTACAACCACAGAATTCAGTGCGCAAATACCTGACAAATAGTTCATCAAGAAAATATCAATACCAGTCGTCTGATAAATCGAGAGACTACAGATAGATACAGCTACAGTATCTAATGTACATTTGCACACATACCTGGAATTTGACCTCTGCATTTAACCCATTCTATCTATTAGCAGAATTAGCACGATTTGTTCAAAAGAACTAGTTCATTGCCATGAATAGGAACGAACTAGTAGTAATATTATCATTATTTTAAACCCATAAAGAACAAAAAAACTAGGTTGACTTCTCCTCGACGTTTATCAGCTCCTTTTTTCTGTAAGTAGATTCGTTCAAAACGATCTAATCGTTCGTGAACAAACACATGTCCACGCGTGCCCAAACAAAGTACACAATGGAGAACGCTGATCTAGCGACGCTCATGAGAACAATTGTACGAGAAGAACTTGCTACAGGACTCGAAGCCAATCTAAAGCCGATCAAGGATAATCTAAATAAAATCCAGCTAAAGGTACAGTAACATCATGCCTGGACAAGATTGATTCTCTTGAGACGGCGGCCAATAACACTGATCAAAGGCTGATACAACTGGAAGCGGAGAATAAACTACTATTTGAGGAAGTTAAATCACTAAAACAGAAGACGGAATCGCTCGAGGACTACAGCAGAAGACTCAACGTGAGAATCTTCGGGATACCAGAAGGAACAGAACAAGGCAACCCGACATTGTTTGTAAATGGAATGCTGAGCGAGCTTTTTGGCCAGGATATAGGTCCACCTCTCTTGGTCAGTATCGCTCACCGCATCGGAGCAAACAAAGGCAAGACGCGATGCCTAATCGCCAAATTTAACAACTCTGATATAACACAGAAGGTCGTGTGTCTTGCCGGTGGGAAAGCTAAAGAACCAGTCGGGCTGCAGTACAAAGGACGTAAAATCAGCATCGTCCGTGATGCCACAGCAGAACAACGCAAGCAGCAAGCCTCCTTTGATGAGCTCAGATCACTCTTACGCAAGACAAATCTACGTTACGGGGTGGCTCACCCCGCTAAGCTGCTCATCACCTTCAAGGATAAGACCCACTCCTTCACCGAAGCTTCGGAGGCAATGGACTTCTACACAACCGAGATCAAGCCCACGCTAGACGCAGGGGCAAACTCATCACCAGCCCCCACCTAGGACGAGACTGCCTACTACTACTGTATATACCCACCATACAGAATACAGGTATGCCTATGGTCGCGCGCTGTCCACACTGGTCAGCTGGAAGATTGTGAACATTTGAGACTAACGTGACCACATGGACTTGGAGTAATATAAAATCCTCTTCTGTTTGGTTTTGTTCATGGGTTTAGAAAAACGAAGTTATTATTTCCCTTTCTTTTTTCCCCCTTTTTATTACTAATGTTATCATTATTATTATTATTTGGTTGATATACATTTTGTTTTAGTTTTTCATGGTTTATATATTTATTGTTATTTTATTTTTGTTATTATTATTACGATTAATATTATTAGTGACAGTATTGGTGGTAGCTATGTTAGGTGAATCATTATTGCTGGTATTTTTATTTTATCTTTACTACCATTAGTGCTACTATGGACGGTGTTGTTGTCATCATGGTTAATGAGGACGATAATATCACCCGTAGCATTACTCTCCTTACCCAATATAATTTATCATAAATTAATAACTATTATTATTATTATTTGGTTGACATATATTTTGTTTTAGTTTCTCATGGTTTATACATTCATTTATTTATTTGTTATTATTATGATTAACATTATTAGTGACAGTATTGGTGGTAGCTATGTTGGGTGAATTATTATTGCTGGTATTTTTATTTTATCTTTACTACCATTAGTGCTGCTATGGACGGTGTTGCTGTCATCATAATTAATGAGGACGATACTATCACCCATAGCATTACTCTCCTTACCCAATATAATTATCATAAATTTAAGAAAGAAAGAAAGAAAAGGGGAAAAAAAGAGAAAAAAACATCCCCTTTTTCCTCTCAATTTTGGTTTTGGTTATGCAGGTAGTTAATGACACAGGGAGACCTGTAGAGGGAACTGTTTGACCAGCTAACATGTCACAACTCTGCAATAGGCAGAGAATGGGAGGTAGGAAGGTGGCTGTGTGGAATAAGAATACTAAGGTATTCTACCCACGTGACCGTCTTCGGGTGGGGGGGAGGGGTGGTGGGAGGTCTTTGGGTGGATGCTAGACTACAACAGGGAATAAATAAGAATATCAAGTATAGCAGCTGTCTCGAATATCTTGACAGGAAAAAGATTGATATAGCTCTACTACAAGAAACATAATGTCACAAGATTTGGAAAAAATTGAAAATAATAGATACATAGTTGTTTCTTCCTCATCTGCTATTAATAAAACAAAAGGAGTATTAATTCTAATATCTAAAAAACTTAAATCCAATACTATTGAGAAAGGGAATGACTCAGATGGCAGAATCACTTATGTAAAGGGTATTCTGGGTGTCAAAGCGATATTGCTGTTATCAGCATATGCCCCTAAAACCTATGACTCTGCTTTCTATGCTCAACTAACAAAAACCTTACAAAAGTATTCAGATTGTGGGATAGTTTTTGGTGCAGATATGAATACAGTTTTATCACCAGGCTTGGACAAGTCAGGTCCAACCTCAGTTAACTCATCTATTACAGCATTTAAGAATCTGGTGTCAAATCATTCATTGATCGATGTTTAGAGACAGGGCCGGCACGCCCATTAGGCAGAGTAGGCAGTTGCCTAGGGCGCCACTAGGGGAGGGGGCGCCCAAACATGTTTTTTTTTTTTTCTTTTTTTTCAGGTTCCAGGTGGTGCTGTGGCAGAAAACGGTGGCGCGGCGCTGTCAGACATAGGATAGGCTCCTGTCCTCTGTATTACTTTCTGTTTAAAGAGACTGAGGTGCTCTTATTATGAAATGGGGGGGCGCCAGGAAAAATATTGCCTAGGGCGCCAAATTGCCCAGGACCGGCCCTGTTTCGAGAAATGATAACCCAAGTTTAAAACAATACACCTTCTTTTCAAATAGACATAGAACATTTTCAAGAATAGACTATATACTAATATCTGCTAATATTTTTCGCTGTGTTAAAAAGACGGACATTATCAACATGTCTATCAGATCACCATGCCAATCTGTGTGTATTCATAATTGAAAATTGTCCAAAACGTGCTACTGGATGGAAATTTAATTTAACATTACTGCAGGATCCATCATTCTGTGAGCAATTTAGATCAGACTTCAGCCCTTTCATTAATATAAATAAAAATAGCGTTTCAGATGTAAGATTTCTATGGGATGCAACTAAAGGGTTTATCTGCAATAATACAATATCATTTGCTTTAGCACGTAGCAAAGCCCATCATCAAGAAATATCCAGATTGGAAAGTAGACACTCATTGCTAACTGCAGAACAACAAAACAACTACGATCAAGAAAGAGAAAGGGAGCTTTGGAAAGTGAAGTCCAAATTAAATGCTCTAATGGCACAAAAAGCAGAGTTCCTAGCTCACAGAGCGAGGCAAACTGAGTATTTGAATGGAAATAATCCAAGCTTTGTGTTGACTAGGAAAATTCTATATAATGAACAGAAAGCAGATATTACATCAATCCAAAATAAAGAAGGAGCGATGGTAAACGATCCGGGCCGAAATAAATCTTGAATTTAAACTTTTTTATCAACAATTGTATTCATCTGAAGCCCAATTTTCAAAAGCTGATTTAGACTCTTAATAACTTAAGAAATTAAATAACTTTAATGGATTCTCCCTTTACCCTGGAGGAACTTCACGATGCACTGAAAGAAATGAAACATGGGAAATCACCAGGTTTCGATGGTATCCCACCGGAGCTGTACTTGACCTTTTGGGAAGAGTTGGGTCCTATACTACTCGAGATGTTCCAACAAGCCATTATGAAGGGGAGTTTTAATAGAGACATAAGTACTGCAATTATCACATTGATACAGAAAAAGGGAAAGGATGGAAACATTTGCGCTAACTAGCGCCCACTGTCCCTTCTCAATGGAGACTTAAAATTATATGACAAGGTCCTCGCTCGGCGTCTGGAGACGATACTGCCAATATTGGTCCATCCAGACCAAACTGGATTTGTTAAACAAAGATTTGCATCAGATAATTTAAGACGACTTTTACATATTATTGACAAGGCTCCTAGAATATCACCATGTGCAGTGTTGTCCCTCGACGCCGAAAAGGCCTCCGATAGGCTGGAATGGGGGTATTTATGGCACACTATGAAGAATATGGGGACACATTTATAAATATGCTCAAAATGTTATATCATAATCCAACGGCCATGGTTATCACATCCAATCAGTGTTCCACACCCTTCCCTATTAGGCGTAGCGTCAGGCAGGGCTGCCCCGCCTCCGCATTATTATTTGTGTTATCTCTTGAACCCTTAGCCCAATTTTTTTTTAATTGTGCGGAAATAAGACCCATTATAGTAAATAACACTTACCATAAAATGTCTTAAAATGTCCCTGTATGCAGACGATCTGTTATTATTCCTTGACAATACACCACGGTCCCTACCTGTAGTCTTAGATACTATTAAAAATTGTAGTTTTATTTCAGGTTACAAGATCAATTTGAAAAAGTCAATTTTACTCCCCCTAAATACAGCAACAAGTAGTCCCCAGCTACATACAGAAATACCAGTGGGTTCTTGTTTCAGATATTTAGGTATAGATATATGCCCATCAATTGACAAAATTGTGTCAAAAAATTGTCTTAAGAAGAGTCTTAAGAAGGTAATATCTGACGAGTTAAACCGTTGGTCACTATTATAAATTCCATTCTCAGTCAGGCTTTCAGTAGTCAAGACCCATATTCTCCCCAAGATAAATTTTCTGGTAAGCATGATTCATTTACCTCCACCTCCAGGATTTTGGGAGAAGCTACAGGGGCTAGTATTCAAATTTATATGGCGTGAACAGCATTCGAATTAGCAATTCCACACTCCAAAACAGTAGGAAGGCAGGAGGGCTATCAGTTCCTAATTTTGAACAGTATTATTTCTCCTTTATGCTCAGGCCGCTGCTAAGATGGTTCAATAATGATTCTGTTGTACCATGTATGAATATGGAGAAGCACATTGTATCTCCATACACATTCAAAGATATCCTTTTTTCTGGTCTATCCCAAAGCTTTTGCCATACTAAATTCGGACCAATTATAGCACATTCAATTTACGTCGAAATGGCACCTAGATACCCCTATTTTTGATAACAATGTCTTACTGCTGGGTGGGAAACCAGTTACATTTCCCAATTGGCAAAGACAAGTGTAGTGATATGAACGCAAGGCCGTCCCCCAAAATTGGACTTATGCGGATACGTGCATTTTTGGATATTAAAGACAAATCAGGTTCTCTCCCCACAAGCTCACAGGGCCAGAGTAACTGCGGACGTCTGACCACCGTGTCACCTCAGCGACCCCTGGGACTCTGAGGCGAGGCCCTTGCAGGGCCATAAAGATAAGGATGAAGAAGGAATGCAGTTTGCCAGCCTGAGCTCCGATTACACACCAAGCCACTCTCTCTCTGTCTCCAGCTTCCCTCCACTCTGGAAGTGAAGGGGGGGAGCCCAAAGTTATTTATGACATGCAGGAAATGGACTCAGGAAAGAGAGAGATGGCATCACAGTGTCACACACACTAGCTGGCGGAGCAGACAATGAGCGACATAAATGTGAATAAAACTGTTTGTGTGTTATGTTCGGCGACTTTAAAATATATAATTATTGTCCTGTCTTATGACTACCACAATAATATGAACTTTGGTGTTTTTAAATGTGATGCTTCTCTTGGAAATTAGACTTCGAGGCTTACCTGCTGCCTATTTTAACATAAAGCTGTCATGATTAGTATCTAGACGATTCTAAATTCATTGTGATTCCAAATGTCCAGCCAGATGTGTTAATAGGAAGTCCCCAAGATAAGTTAGCAGAGAAGTTTTAGTTTTCATATTGTAGGAAGGAGGTGGCCACTCCAGCTACCTCCAACACGCCCCCCAATGGGCCAAGGAGGAGGAAGACCCCTCCCTCTCAATAGAAAAGAACTGGCTACCCCGTTCTCTCTCTCTTCTCCTGCACCAGCCCTCCAACGCTCTTCCTGCTTCTGCTCTCTGCTACTCCTCAACCCAGATGATGACCTGATCCCAGAGGAACCGGGGGGTGGGAGAAGGTATGGGGCAACGACCCATCGTACTGTCTCTCCCACCAAGACCCTGGTAGAGTTTCCCCCCCAGGGACGCTCTCCTCTGCAACTCCGGCACTCTGGGAGGTCTCGACTCCCAGAGACTAAAGATTTTGACCTCTCACTGGACTCTGGAAAAAGACTGTCACCAAAGGGCTATCAACCAGGTCGTATGAGTCTAAAACATGAAATTATGGCAACTATCTGACGATATGCTGTATGGATGTGTAGACTTCTTCCTTCCTAGAGGGCTCCATGAAACGTCATTTTCCAGGCAGCGTGGTAGTTAATTTCTGTTCAATTCTTTCCCCACATGATATCCTCGGTTCCACTTTATCTACTAACATTTAAGCCCTCATTTGAGTGGGGGAACTAATACGTTCTTTTTGGTTCTAAATTATCTAACTGGCTCCCTAGTAGTTAGCATATATTGATGGAGAGCATGGCATTACATGCCGGCCTCCCTCAAAATATGGCCTACGATGGAAACCTACCTAGGTCTAAGTCATGACCTTTGAGGACAGCACCAGCCTGTCATTAAACGTTGAATGAAAGATCACCTAGTTATGACGTACAACGAAATACAGTGGCATTTCCGATCATTTTTGTGCATTTATTTTCATTAATAAATTTCTGAGACTATTTTTATTAAGAAGGCGTGTGTCATTCATTTTTTCTCTGTTTACAGTAATACTATTGGGATATTTATTGCAAGTCTGACAAGAACTCACGTTACTGTTACAGTGACGTAAGTTTCAGTATATATCAATATATATATTGTAATAATTCATAAATTATATTTATATGATTTATGAAATATTACGTCCTGTACCATGCTGAAGTTATGATCTCGGCGTGTGAATACTACAGGTGGTGCCCCGCGTTCGGCAGACTCTTATCCCAATACTGTACGTACTGTAAACACCGAGATATCAAAAATCATATTTTTGAAAAAAAAAAAAGAAAAAAAAAATTTTTTTTTCTGGTAAAAATAAGAATAATAATAGGCCAATTATTGTTGTTGTTTTCTTCTTTTTTTTTTCTCGTAATCAATTTTAGTGAATTAAGTTGATCATAACTGTGGATATCTGTGCTGAAGCAAGTCTGTCTGCTGTCCCCAGTGGACGGACGACAGCTGAGTTGAATAGACAGTAGCACTTTTGTTGCCCATAAGTGTGTGAGTAAAGAGCAGAAGTAAGAGCCTCAAGATTTTTAAGAACTGTTTTTAAGCAGTTCTTGGAAATATTGAGTTTAAAAAAAAGCATAAAAGGGGTTGCTGCTGATAACCGCTGAATGCAAGTTGATCCGCCCTTTTAAAACTGTTTCAAAAGCGTTCGGCAGAACGAAGGAGACACAGTAAAAATAGTTTTTGTCTTCCCCCCGGGAAACAAATTAAGAAATGTTTTAAGGTGAGTCCGGCACTCAAAAGGTTGAAAAATATTCTTTTTAAACTAGCTACTTAGAAAGAGCCTTTCCCTTTTAAATCCTGACTAATTTACAATGGCCTTTTTATGAATAAAAAGAGAAAGATAGTTATCAGATAACAAAAATCTAAGCAAAACCAAGTGTAAATTACGTCTAAACTGGACTGAGATTTATAACTTTAGTAAAGCTGTTATGGTCTCTAGGAAACCTTTTAGATAGTTTTAACTGTCTTAAAAGGAGGGGATTACTGAAAGGATAGCAACTGTGACGCTTCCTCCTCGCAGAATCCCATTAAAAGCTTACAGACCGTGTTTGAAAAAAATAACAGGTTGAAACTTTTGATTTGGAATGGTTTTATTTTATTCCTATCCTCAGATTCCCAATTTCAAACCCCAGTGGCACAGAGCGGAATGGAAATTCTGTTCTGACCACTGAACCAGGAAACTAAGTTTATGGGTCTTTGTTTCCCTGAGTAACTTGATTACTGGAGGTGGGGGTGTATCCTCTCTCTCTGAGAAAAAGGACAGTAGCCTGGTTCTGATTAAACCAGACAGCTGAAAACCATAGGGCTCTGTGAGACTAGAGAGAGGAGGTGAGACGTTAGAAATGTTTTGGCTTGTCTATGTCTTGCAGAGCGTGTCTCAGATTTCATCTTGACCGGCTGACAAGAGCCTACAGGGTGAAATCTCAGACACTGTCACATGGCTCCAATAAAACACCTATTCATTCATAAAAGTTCAAGACAAAGAGTAAACAGCCCTCTTGAATTTTATGGACTAATAGGTAAGCCCCCTGTGACGTAAGCACGTTGGACGGTGAGGGAGGTCCCCTCTTTTAACCTAAGGGAATTAAAAGGCTCCCTCCGTCATGAGATATTTTCCAGCAAAGTGCATTTGGGTAGCATTAGGCTACTATTTTTGGAGGTAGTGGGTGTTTGTTGTCACACTCCAAATGTCTTGCTCTGGTGTTTTTCTAACTGAATCCAACATGGATTGGGGGGGAAGTTTTACAACCTTCATGTGAGGGCCCTGCCACTCAGCTTTGTAGCTTCCAACCCAAATGTTTATCCAGGCGTGGACAGAATGGCAAGAAATCACCCCTCCTCCTCCTCCCTGCTTGGGCTCAACATAAACATGTCTGTTGAATATTGTGATACTGTGATACTTGTTTGTAGAGTACTAGGACTGAGAGGTGTACCGATCAATTTAAATGTTGTTGACTTACTCCTAAAATTAAGACAAGCATAGGAACTTTTATTGAATAAATTCTATTCAAGTTCCCAATTTATCTCAATTAATCTCCGCCGCAAACTTTGATTTATACTAGCCTACAGTGGCTACCTGGCTTTCAAATGAGCCAAAATTCTGAAATGAACGACATGCAAAGACTTGGTGTGATTGTTTGATTATTCCAAATTTTACCTATGAGTTCACTTAATTTGATTTTGAATTCATGATTCTTATTCTGTCGATCCAAAGCCATGATTTGTTGATTGTTAAGAGAACAACTACATACGATGGTTTATTTATGACAAAACTCTGACTGAATCGAATTGGATTTCAACGTGAAGTCATCATTTTATGGTGATAATTAATTTTTTTGAAGATTTTAAACAATTACATGCTAAATTGCTGTTAACATTTTTAACTTTTCGAATAAGGATTCAAATTTTAATGTACTTTAAGTCCTCAAATTTTTATCCTGATGATTTCAAAGTTATGTTCGTCTATTTAGGAAACAATCTTAGGCTATTAAATGATGAGAGTCTGTTACCAGACGATTAAAACTAAAGGTTACGTGTGTGGCCCCAGTGTTCTTGTCTTCAGCGTAATGTACTTGCATATGGGATAACATATGTAAGGGTATTACGAAGAGGAGACAGGATGACTAGAGGGTACATATGTAAGCCCAGTTTTCTTATCTTCAAAGTGGTATACTGGCATATGTTATCCCATATGTAGGTATATTACGAAGAAGAGACAGAATAACTATAAGTACCGGATGTAACCCGGTTTGAGAAATTACAGCACCTATTATTTTACCTCCAGTGCCATGCTGTGAGGCCTTGCAAGTTCAAAAGGGACTTTAAAGAAAGGAATGTAGGTGACCACTGCTAATTTCACCATGATTTGATGGGAGCCTAAGTATAATTGGTTTAATGTTTCCGCCTCAATTCAAATTAAGGACAAAACAATGGTATAGGTCAAAGTTTGGCAAAATCCTGATCAAAATAGTGCTTGTTTTGAGTAAGCTCGAACATTTTGCCTTTTTCCCTAAGAAACCCAGTTTCTTTTATACTACCATTCGGAACTAGGCCCATAGTCCTAAGTGTGTATGAGAGTAGTTCCATGCTATTTGTTCCGGTTAATCCGGGCTTCTGAATTCTCTGGGAAGATTGGACTGAAATTACATTTCACTTCAATCCTGTTTACTCCCAGTTAAATGAGAAAACAATGTCACTGCACACTGCTACTGCATACTTAAATTAACTAAAAGTATTTGATTGTATGCCACTCGTACGCAATTTTTGCAACCTAGTCATACTCACCAAGCTCTCAAGTGTTTAAAATCCAATAACAGTATCACGATCATTCAATATAATTCCGTATACGCTAGAGTATCCTCTCAGTGATACAGTGTTTACGTTGCCGGCCCATGCAGTATATATTGAGGCACCAATTTTGTTTGTTGTGACCACTCCGAAAAAAAAAAAAGAAGGGAGAGTGCCCAAACAAAGACATTTGTCCAGCACGAGGTGATTAATGCACTGAGAAAAGACTAGGTGGGCTGTATTGAGTTGAGTTGAGAGCCATGACTCCACCGTTTCAAAAAGGTGTAGAGATCAGGTTGCTTCAACCGACCTGTACAACTGGAGCTATAAGAAGTCCCCTCCTGTCACAAGAGAAATAGAGTCATGCCCTATACTCTGTAACAGCCAGAACAGTTGGTATGGCAATTTTTATAAGCAGCCATAGTTCAAGGGACGTAGTTTACCTGTGTTTGTGTATCAGTCAAGAATGATACTCTGTGAGTAACTAAAGAGTAGCTGCAAGGTTGCATGCTCTTAAGTGAAACAAATGTCTTCAAAGCGCCTACAGACCCTGGCCCCAACGCTACAGGTGTCTCCTCTGTGCTTTCCTATGGGGGGGACGAGCAGTTTTGATCTGCTAGTTTCCCCCGGACAGATGATGGTGATACAGTTGTGGGAGCTATATATATAGACATGGGTTTTGTCTCCGCCAAAAATCACAACAAAATTTACAAATTACATAACGGTGACCTACTATACTTTGTGAGTGTATGAGGTCTCATATGGTTAGCGCTAACCGTATCTTAGCACCTCCCTACACCGCAGTATAGTCAGATTCCCCACAATCAAGGTCGCGTCACGGTTTGATAGACAGACCGCATGGGAAACCAATGCGCGTCCTACCCTAGCCAAATGCTGTCCTCTTCAAACTGACCCGTAATCTAACTTTGAGTGCAAAATTGCTGTCCGGAAGGAAAGCCGTGTTTTCAACACAAACCCAGCAGGCATGTACAGCCTGGCGACTGCGGTCTGGTCCTTCCGTGACATTTCAGTTAGCGCCATTTTGAATTACGTCAACACGCCCCTCCCGTTTATAACGTCACAGCACGTGCAACGGCTTTGTGGAGCTAAGAACTCCTTCCCCCACTACAGTTGAGCTCCAGTGAGACATTCACTTGAGATAAAGATCTGTGGTGGTGACGTGACGTTGTGTGAAGACAGACTGGGATCCAGTGTTGTTTTTAGAGGTTTAGCTATAAATGGTGCGTTCGAATCGGCGAGAGTTTGACTGTGAGTTTGACAAACAAAACCGGGGTGACAAAAGTTTCATCTGGGTCATTTCATTGACAACTCACAGACAGAGCCTGGTGGATCCAAACCCAACGGACCATAGTAATTTTCTGAGTTAAAATTTGAGCTCGTTTTAAAGTAAAGGGTTAATAAGTTAACTGCTTGATTCGGAAAGCTAATCTTAGTTCGAATTTGGAAACAGATTATATATTTTTTTTACTTTTTGAAACAACACAATAAATCTTGACAGTTGCAAAGTATTTTCGGTTATAATACCGTCAGTTTTTCAACGTTTCGGTCGCCAAAGATACTTTGCAGATTGTTCACGTTTATTCTGAAGTTTTTATAATTGGTTAAAATTATTTAAAGTTTAATAAAAAAAAGAAAAATTTGAATTTTTTTTTTATTTTATTAATTTTTTTTTGGGATTAATTTTTGGAGATTGAATTTAGTTAAGGTTTATAAAAAAAAAAAATTGGAATTGGAATTAATTTTTCAAACTAGATTTTTTTTTTTTTCGCATAAATTTCACTTCTCTCTGATTAGTTTTTCCAAATTTAAAAATTTTGTTTTCTCTTTTGAATCTCGGTTATTTTGGGGAAAACCCAAAGGAACCTTCAAAGACTTTTCTCTCAATCAAAGATACTTTACTATTCGAACCAAATAAACGTTTATTTAAAAAAATAAAATAAACTAAACTAAGGAACCTGGGACTAATAATCCCTCTTAAATTTTTAGGTCTCGAACAAAGCTAAACACCTCAAAATAATTATCAGGGAAACCTTGTCTCATCTTCACACGGCCTACTAAGTACAATTCCACTAGTACTTCACCAGTTTTTGCTGCATGTACCACTCCTTCTAGTTTTGTGTCCTACCCTAGCCAAATGCTGTAGGGGGGACCCTTAATTTTGTGTGCATTACAAGCAACCTGTGCGAAACAATTTTTGTCTATTTCAAAAGGTCATGTCATGAGACGTATGGGCCATGTTTCTGTGTGAGGCGCGCAATGCACCCTCCCAGAAACCAGTCCTGCCCATGACGCATGACTAGTAGTCATAGCAACAGACATGAGGTTGACGCTTGTACTATATTTCCACACAGGAGTGACGTAAGCCTACCGCCCCATGATGGCTATCTAACCAGGACACACCTCTGGGTCATTTAATGATAGGCGTATTCTTTAAACTCATGTAAACCACTGCGGCTGAACTAACCATGATCATCGGGGTCGTTTAAACAATTCCTATTACCTTTTGGTTTATGCAAGTCTATAGGTCCCCGGACGGAACTTATAAGTGTTGGAGTTGTGTGATATATTTTTGGGCACTGCCTAAAAATCAATAACTTATGTGGTCTGCTATATCTTGTAATTGTAGGGCGGGCATATGGTTTGCACGCGTGGTATGAGAAAGCACACTTCAAACGTGTATGAAACCGCCCCATACAAACCAATATAGTAGTCACCCAAAACCCATAGGTGTTAATAGTTAACTGCTTGATTCAACTTCAGGCCCATGCGGTGTTGAAAAGTTTTTCTTTCTCCTTTAAAAACGACACATTAAGTTTGACGGTTGTAAGAAACTCTCGGCTATGTAGTTTTATAATGGATTGAATTTATTTTCATAATCAATTGTAACTAAAAACGTACCTATAATCTACTATTTACACTGTTACAAACTGTTTTTCCTAGGACTAGGCGCTGTCAATGATACTGACGACCTATGCTAAGGGTACCAGGTGTAATCAAAGTGTTACTATGTCCAATTAAAATTGGACCCATGCATTAGTGCTACTATAATTTCTTTTGTGGCTCCTGTCAATAAAGCTCTTCTCCTTATGGGTCAAAAGCTTAATGAATGGTTGCAGCTCGAATAGATTAAGCACATTTGACATTTTCCACGTGGCTCCTGAAGCCCGTGCCATTTGCTTTTACTAAATACACTTGGGGCCCTCAATGGGCCCACCATGTCTACACAGACACCCTGACCGCTGGAACTCGATTTCCCGCCCATATAGTCTACCTCGTGGCTCGCTATGCTAAGCCACTTCACAGACCCCAACCCTTGTGTGATTCAAAACTTGGCAATTTCAGGTGTGACATTATAATGCGGCGCTGATCAATCACTGCGACAAGCCTTGCTGACTACTCAACTCCTCATAAGGGGGGTCAGTCATAAACAATGATATCACCCTAAGATTGCCAACTGTTGACCAAGTCTGTTGACACAATTCAGGGACAGCAGTGCTGAATGCTGGCACCAGGTGCTCATGTCAGCCTATCTAATGATAGCTTGAGGTAACCCCAGGGTGACCCCAAGAACACGTGTAAGTTATGGTCTAACTAAACCTAGTTGACAATGGACCAAGGCTCAAAAGCCATGACAGCATGGTGCCCAAATAGACATATTTACTTTAGGTAACTAAGTAGAGGTCACCATGTTTGTAGTTCTTTACTGTGGTAGGGTTGCAGTTAACACACTGAAACAAAATCTCCGACCTCTCCCTAAACAAGTGAAAATGTGCTATATAAGTCACAGCTACTAAAGGTTGCTGAACACTAATCGGATCGGAAACTAACAACATCATTTAGACATTCAGAGAAGACCATCCTTGCATGACAAGTCAAGTGTTAGGACTCATTTGATGAGTTCAATAATACTTTCAAGGTTTCTTTTGTTTTGTTTTATTTTGTTGCTTGTCTGTTTTTCTACATAGATCCAAGACAAATACCAATAGGGTATTAAAAACCAAAAACTCTCTCCCACACAATATTAGGAATGGGATAAGAGCCGTTTTGTTTGTGTTTTTTTTTTTAATTTGTTTTCCTTCAGGAAAAAACTCATAGAAGTAGGCTCACTTTCACAAAGAGCCACTCTGACTGCATGCTACCCCTTGTGTGTGTCCCCTATTATCATGGCCCTTAAACCAGCTGCTCACCACTCAAAGCAGCCTGTACTCTGAATAGAGGAAGTAAAAAGGTATACCAGAAATGGGTATAGAGACCCCTATACTATGGTCTAAGCACCCTATTTTCTTTTCACCTCTGCGCTTTTCAACCTTGGTGTGTATGTCGCGAATGTGTGACTTTAGTAGTGTTGCCATAATGACATGTTAAGATGATTACCGATCACAGAGGCCGGAAAGTCTCTGGGCCGTGTCCAATTTTTGGGTTTTTGCCCTGCTGTTCTTCTTTTTCTTCATAGACTGATGAACCCTTGATGACATCAAGGATCCAGCAACCATGAACAGGGGGGTCTGTAGTGATATGAACGCAAGGCCGTCCCCCAAAATTGGACTTATGCGGATACGTGCATTTTTGGATATTAAAGACAAATCAGGTTCTCTCCCCACAAGCTCACAGGGCCAGAGTAACTGCGGACGTCTGACCACCGTGTCACCTCAGCGACCCCTGGGACTCTGAGGCGAGGCCCTTGCAGGGCCATAAAGATAAGGATGAAGAAGGAATGCAGTTTGCCAGCCTGAGCTCCGATTACACACCAAGCCACTCTCTCTCTGTCTCCAGCTTCCCTCCACTCTGGAAGTGAAGGGGGGGAGCCCAAAGTTATTTATGACATGCAGGAAATGGACTCAGGAAAGAGAGAGATGGCATCACAGTGTCACACACACTAGCTGGCGGAGCAGACAATGAGCGACATAAATGTGAATAAAACTGTTTGTGTGTTATGTTCGGCGACTTTAAAATATATAATTATTGTCCTGTCTTATGACTACCACAATAATATGAACTTTGGTGTTTTTAAATGTGATGCTTCTCTTGGAAATTAGACTTCGAGGCTTACCTGCTGCCTATTTTAACATAAAGCTGTCATGATTAGTATCTAGACGATTCTAAATTCATTGTGATTCCAAATGTCCAGCCAGATGTGTTAATAGGAAGTCCCCAAGATAAGTTAGCAGAGAAGTTTTAGTTTTCATATTGTAGGAAGGAGGTGGCCACTCCAGCTACCTCCAACACGCCCCCCAATGGGCCAAGGAGGAGGAAGACCCCTCCCTCTCAATAGAAAAGAACTGGCTACCCCGTTCTCTCTCTCTTCTCCTGCACCAGCCCTCCAACGCTCTTCCTGCTTCTGCTCTCTGCTACTCCTCAACCCAGATGATGACCTGATCCCAGAGGAACCGGGGGGTGGGAGAAGGTATGGGGCAACGACCCATCGTACTGTCTCTCCCACCAAGACCCTGGTAGAGTTTCCCCCCCAGGGACGCTCTCCTCTGCAACTCCGGCACTCTGGGAGGTCTCGACTCCCAGAGACTAAAGATTTTGACCTCTCACTGGACTCTGGAAAAAGACTGTCACCAAAGGGCTATCAACCAGGTCGTATGAGTCTAAAACATGAAATTATGGCAACTATCTGACGATATGCTGTATGGATGTGTAGACTTCTTCCTTCCTAGAGGGCTCCATGAAACGTCATTTTCCAGGCAGCGTGGTAGTTAATTTCTGTTCAATTCTTTCCCCACATGATATCCTCGGTTCCACTTTATCTACTAACATTTAAGCCCTCATTTGAGTGGGGGAACTAATACGTTCTTTTTGGTTCTAAATTATCTAACTGGCTCCCTAGTAGTTAGCATATATTGATGGAGAGCATGGCATTACATGCCGGCCTCCCTCAAAATATGGCCTACGATGGAAACCTACCTAGGTCTAAGTCATGACCTTTGAGGACAGCACCAGCCTGTCATTAAACGTTGAATGAAAGATCACCTAGTTATGACGTACAACGAAATACAGTGGCATTTCCGATCATTTTTGTGCATTTATTTTCATTAATAAATTTCTGAGACTATTTTTATTAAGAAGGCGTGTGTCATTCATTTTTTCTCTGTTTACAGTAATACTATTGGGATATTTATTGCAAGTCTGACAAGAACTCACGTTACTGTTACAGTGACGTAAGTTTCAGTATATATCAATATATATATTGTAATAATTCATAAATTATATTTATATGATTTATGAAATATTACGTCCTGTACCATGCTGAAGTTATGATCTCGGCGTGTGAATACTACACAAGGTATTCACAAACTATCTGATATATACAGTGAATACGGTCTCAGATCCTTTCAAGAGCTCAAACAAATCTATAATGTCCCTAGTACATCCTTCTTTTTTTATTTACAGTTGCGCACTGCAATGCACACTTATGGTGTCCCATGGAATCAACCTTTACCAGTTCATCCTTTAATGTTTATAGTGAGAGGCATAAATGTTAAAAGTGGTTTTGTTTCTGGGTTATATAATAAAATACAAGAAAAACAAAACAGAAATATAGCTGCAAGCAGCGATAAGCGGGGCCAGGGAATAGAGAGAGAGAGAGAGAGAGAGAGAGAGAGAGAGAGAGAGAGAGAGGGAAAGAAAGAAAGAAAGAAAGAAAGAAAGAAAGAAAGAAAGAGAGAGAGAGAGAGAGAGAGAGAGAGAGAGAGAGAGACGGAATAGATTGAAGAGAGAGAGAGAGAGACGGAATAGATTGAAGAGAGAGAGAGATAAACGGAATAGATTGAAGAGAAAGAGAGAGAGAGAGAGAGAGAGAAACTGAATAGATTGAAGAGAAAGAGAGAGAGAGAAACGGAATAGATTGAAGAGAAAGAGAGAGAGAGAGAGAGAGAGAGAGAGAGAGAAACGGAATAGATTGAAGAGAAAGAGAGAGAGAGAGAGAATCGGAATAGATTGAAGAGAGAGAGAGAGAGAGAGAGAGAGAGAGAGAGAGAGAGAGAGAGAGAAAACGGAATAGATTGAAGAGAAAGAGAGAAAGAGAGAAACTGAATAGATTGAAGAGAAAGAGAGAGAGACTTGGAAACGGAATAGATTGAAGAGAGAGAGAGAGAGACATGGAAACGGAATAGATTGAAGAGAGAGAGAGCGAGAGAGACATGGAAACGGAATAGATTGAAGAGAGAGAGAGACATGGAAACATAATAGACTGAAGACAGAGAGAGATGGAAGCAGAACGGATTGAATGGAGATCTCAACCTATTGCCATTAACAGGAATCGAACCCTCAACCTTCGGATTGACAGGCTGCAACACTACCTATAGTGCTATAGCTTTGTACAGATTGAGGTTGTCTGTTGAAGATAAAAGTGAACCAGTGAAAGCAGCCGACCTACAAGCTCAGAAACACGTTGCTATCTGAAAAGTTGTGAGATTGTAGATCGGAGAGAGAGAGACATGGAAACGGAATAGATAAGGATAATTCCTTTAACAGGTCCGTTCATGAAAGTCCTTGCGGTCTTGTTTCCAATGAGGGCCTGTGAGCAATTAGGGGTTAAGAGTCTTGCTCAGGGACAAATTTCATTTGCTGGCCTGGCCTGGAATCGTACCTGAGGCAACTAGGGCCTCTGGCTCCCTAACCACTCAGCTATGGCCGCCCCTCAAGAGAGAGAGAGAGAGAGAGAGAGAGAGAGAGAGAGAGAGAGAGAGAGAGAGAGAGAGAGAGAGAGAGAGAGAGAGAGAGAGAGAGAGAGAGAGAGAGAGATGGAACGGAATAGATTGAAGAGGGAGACATGGAAACGGAATAGATTGAAGAGAGAGAGAGAGAGAGAGACATGGAAACAGAATAGATTGAAGAGAGAGAGAGACATGGAAACATAATAGATTGAAGAGAGAGACAGATGGAAGCAGAATGGATTGATTGGACATCTCAACCTATTGCCATTAACAGGAATCGAACCCTCAACCTTTGGATTGACAGGCTGCAACACTACCTATAGTGCTATAGCTTCGACCAGGCTGAGGTTGTCTGTTGAAGATAAAGTGAACCAGTGAAAGCAGCCGATCTACAAGCTCAGAAACACGTTGCTATCTGAAAAGTTTTGAGATTGTAGATCGGCTATTTTTCAGAATGAAGTATGTCATACATTGCAAAAACAGACCTTCTCAGATAAGCATTTCTTGTTATCTTTATCAATTGCATATGTATTCATTAATGCAGTCTTGTTGTTTGCAATGCACTTTAAATGAAGTCTCCACCAAGTGAGGCTTGAACCGGCAACCTTGATGTTGTGAAACATTCACTTAAGCGGGAAGCCATTGGACCACAGACCTGATCCAGTGAAAACGGAGGTCAGACAGATGATACCATTTCACGCAAATAACTGAAAAATCCTGGGTTTAAGTGTTTTTTCAAACTGCAGACAATCTAAGGGCGGAGAGAGAGACATGGAAACGGAATAGATTGAAGAGAGAGAGACATGGAAACAATAGATTGAAGACAGAGAAGGATGGAAGCAGAATGGATTGATTGGACGTGTCAACCTATTGCCATTAACAGGAATCGAACCCTCAACCTTTGGATTGACGGGCTGCAACATTACCTATAGTGCTATAGCTTTGTCCAGGCTGAGGTTGTCTGTTGAAGATAAAAGTGAACCAGTGAAAGCAGCCGATCTACAAGCTCAGAAACACGTTGCTATCTGAAAAGTTTTGAGATTGTAGAACGGCTATTTTCAGAATGAAGTATGTCATACATTGCAAAAACATACCCTCTCAAATAAGTATTTCAGGTTATGTTTAACAATTGCACATGTACTAATTGACACAATCATGTTGTGTGCAATGCAACTTTAATGAAGTCCGCATCAAGTGAGGCTTGAACTGGCAACCTTCAGGTTGTGAGGCACACGTTTAAGGGAGAAGCCATTGGACCAACAGACAAGAACCCGTGAAAAAGGAGATCACACAGATGATACAGTTTCACGCAAATAGCTGAAAAATCCTGGGTTTAAGTGTTTTTCAAACTGCTCAAAATTGCGGACAATCTAAGGGCGGAGCTTACTGGTCAACGTGATACATGTGTTCCTCATGAGTCAAGGCACATGTGTAAACAGGTTTAATGGCTGTCGGCCAAACGAGGCATGACTTTTGCCTGTTTAAAATTTGCACTTTCAAAAAATCGCTATAGCGCCCCCCTTTGACCAATTGGAGTAAGATTGGTTTCAGTAATATTTGGAATGACCCTCAACATTAACGCAAAGTTTCAAAGAAATGTGAGTCTGCATGTATGTGTTAGGGGCAGATGAATAATTGTCATAAAACTGCAATATTCATTGGCTCATTAAAGCTTCATTTTTTCACTTATGGAAAATCTTTTGTATAATTTTTTCGGCATAGGTCCAAAGTTCATGTGTAAAACGTTTTGTGCAGATTACTCAAAAATCCCAGGAGGAGATAGGTTTTAACTGTTTTTCATATAATTCAAAATGGTGGGAGATCTAAAGGTCAGAGGTCAAAAGTCAGAGGGTTAAAGTTGTTCATCATGAGTAGACGCATATGTGTATTGAAGTTTCATGGCTGTAGGTCAAACAGGGCATGAGTTGCACCTGTTCAAAGTTGGCATTTTGCTATAGCGCCACCTTTTGACGAAAGATTGTGAGATTTATTTCTTGATAGTTTTTCATGACCATCTACCATATGGCCGAGTTTCGTAAAAAGCGACAGCACGGTTCAGCCAGAACTGCGAAAAGTGGCAGAAACAGAATACCTACAATAATAAGACAGGTCCAGAGCTGAGCTCTGGCCCCGTAACTACAGGTAATATCACTGTCTGGAACATAGATTTAAAGGATTATAATGCCTGCATAAATTGGCATGGGATAATATTCCGTTAACCTCCCGTAATTATAATAATCAATTAACTCATTACAAATTGATACAAAGATTTTATTTGTCACCCAGGAAACTCTGCCAAATCAAAATTTTACAAAGTCTTCTATGTTCTTTATGTCCGCAAAAAGTCATGGGAACATATGTACATATGATGTGGGAATGTCCAGGAATACTAGCTTTTTGGGCCAAGGTTGCATTATTTCTCACTGATATAATGGAGATAAACATACCTTGTTTGCCACACATTTTATTATTAAATGATGATTCATCTCTAAGATTAACACCTCACAAAAAGAGAGTGTTTCTGGCCGGTTTAACGGCAGCAAAGAAAATGCTTGTAATGATATGGAAAACACCTCATAATCTCAATATTCACCGTTGGAAACTGCTCTTCTACGAAGTCTTGAGATTAGAGGTATCCAGTGCTAAAGCTAAAGCACGGGCAGAATCGATTCAAATATTACTTACTGCGGCCCAGAAGGTCAAATCAGTACTCCACTAGGCTGAACACTTGTTCTTTGACATCTGAGACTGAACAAAAAGCATGTTGTTTTTCAGTTTTTTCCTACTGCTGTTTTTCTGCTTTCGTCCCTTTTACTTTGTAACAGGATTAGAGGGTATCTAACAAACACAATTATAATTTACTTTTTTTTTTTCATTGCATTATAAAAAAAATCACACCCAGTGTGAAGTGGGCGGTGTGGTCATCATAGTGGTCATCATAGTGATGGAAGCTCACTTTAAAAAAAAAAGATTTTTTTGAAGTGCATAATCCTATTTATAGGTTATTAATGTCATCATGTGTCTCGCTAGCCAATCACAGTGCTGAATAGAGTCAGCCAATAGAGTCAGCCAATCACAGTACAGCTAGGGGTGTACTAATGAGCCAATCACAATACAGTGAAGTATCTTCAAACATAAGTTCCATATAAGTAATCATATTCCATTCTGTGGCAGTTAGCAGTGCCGGGGGTGGAAAAGTATCCAGGACTGATCTAAAGTAATATTGTTATTTATCATAGGTTAATAACAGGATGAGATTGTCAGGGGGGCTGTGACCTTTGGATTCAAGAGGGTGAGAAGGCAGTTACTAACAGTCAGGCAACCCCCCTTAATTTGAATCTGCTATTGATCAGTCATTACCCTGAAGATCCTGGTCTTTGTCCTGGAGCAGGAGCTCCCAGCTTCAAGTGTGAACCCAAAACAAGTCTCTGAGCCAAGTTCTTTTGTTACAAAGCGGCTGATTATAATACTATTGTCCTAGTGTATACATACTGTTTGAAGCTTGCCCTCCTGGGGTCAGAGTGGCACCCAGGTGATGCTACCCCCGTCTTGAGTTTGAACCAACAGAGCCATTCTTTTGTCTTAATTTGAATGAATTATAATCCCATTGTTCCTTCCTGGGCTTTAGCCGCAGACAGCAAATGTGTAGTGATGAAAGCCAGGTTAAGATGACTGAGTAAACAGCTAAAATGTTTACCCACTAATTATTATTCTCTTTTAGGTCTGCAGTATGTAGTTAAAATGAGTAAAGTCTTGATAACTATGACCTGTGTTGTAAACAAAGAGAAACATCAGTTAAGGGAAGTGGTCAGTCTTAGAGTAACTGCTGGTTTTTATTTGACTCATTGTATTCCTAAACTGCTGTTTACAATCATGAAAGTATATAGTGTGTGGGCTTATTATAAAGCTTAAGAGATGTTGAACAAGGATTGCTAAACCAGCCTTTGTGCAAAAGTAAAGTTTGATAATTGGACATAATACAAGTTGGTACATTGTAAGAACATGTTAATGTTGTACCACGCTGTGTGGGCGGGGACTCGGGCCACGACTTCCCAGTATTCATGTATTTGATGTGATAGGCCTACAGGGATTGGGGGCTGGGTTTAAACCACCTAGCTCCTCCTCTTGTGGCAGAAGGTAAGAGTGTATAAAATAATGTGCTTTACTTGTGATGCGGTGCGCTGCTAAAATCAGACCCAACTGGCAGTTGCCAGTCGGGCGTTAATAAAACTATGCTTGACTTCAAATCCTTGGACTGGATCTTCCCTTCTTAAACCTTTCTCCAGGAAACTGATACAGCCACTCTTGGGATCAGAAATATACATCAGATGGCGTTTGTCGGGTAGGCGTTTTTTTATTCCTTTCTTTTCGGAGGTGGATACACGGAAAAAGGACCTGGTTTTGTTTTTTGGTTTTAGGAGTGATGGGCTGGTTTCCTGGTAGGGGTGTTTTTGAGGGTTCTGGGTAAGGTCGTTAAAGGCCTTGGAGTTAATGATGTTCTATTCATACCTATTATGACAATGTAATAGGCCTTCATGTTCCAGCATTTAAATGGAGCGCAACTCCATCATCCAAGATCATTTAACTTTGGGGCTAAACAAGCCTATTTCATTTGATTTTGGAAATGAATAAGTGACCTTACAATAACAATGGAATTTTGTTCTTTTTTTTATGTTTGAGGTTTCCATTCCTTTTGCGCAGTCCAACAAGCCTCCACTCTGGGGTAGGCAATGATGCCTGTTTGGTTGTTTTTTTTCAAAGCACAAGAAAGCAGTGCAAGGCGAGACTTCTTCTGCCAAATTGACCGACTACTTTGTACCTTTGAGAGAGAGGTTATTTTATTTTGTTAAAAAGCTGAATGTTCATACAGAACTTAACATGAAATATTATAGAGCATATTTGTATGAGAGTGATTATTTTGTTATCTACCTCTCTTTTCTTTTTGTTTAGATGTTGAGGCATTATTTATATTTTTTACATTAGCCATAGGAGACCTTATTTTGAAGAATGAGCTATAACATTGAAGAACAGGCTACTTCTCTATTTTCTTTTGTTTAATTAATAGGTTTTGAGGTATTTTTTACATTTTATGAGAGAGAGGTTATTTTGAATAATGGGGTACCTCACTTGTTCTAAGATAAGACTTGTTGAGAGAGAGATGTTATTTTATTTTGTTAAAAAGCTGAATTATTAAGCTGTGATTATTTTGTTATCTGAAACAAACAGAGGAAACATGCTTTAAATAAATAAATATATTATTTATAAAGCAATATTTTTCAGTACCTCAAAGAGGCCCAGAATTAACCGAATTAACCGAATTAAGGTACCAAAAAAAAACCCCAAAAGTTACAAAAAAAACAAAAAAAAAACAAAGCATGCACGCGCGCACAGCGCCCGTGCATTCGTTGGGTGTCCTCTTTTTGGGAATTCAGAATATGGTCACCCTATGTAAATAGGCTGTTCTGTTATTTCAGCCAATCACCTGTTTTGTTACAGATCTAGATGTTTTAAGCCAAACATTACCACCTGCATAAACAGGGTTTCCGAGGGCCAGTAGCAGGGGTTGCAGGTGTCCTAGGGTTCCAACTTCAGAACCAATGGTTTACATCATCCCCAGGACAACAGTGGGGCTGGGAAGCGACCGGGAACACAGTGGGACGTGGCATTGAATAAAACAACAACTGATGATGTGTCTTTCTCATCCTTGAAATACTATAGTAACACATCAACCTGTGAAAACTGGTGGTGGCATTTGAAATTGTTCAGGGTAGACAAATAGCCTGTTACTAAATTATCCCATCCCACCACTTATGACTGTATGCATCAATGTATTCATATATAATTATCCTAGACTGCATATAGGCATGAATTATGAATATAAGTCAATTTGTTCTGACATTAATTACCACATTTGAATACATTGCTTTAATAAATTGATCAACCACATTAAATACATGGTCTATATAATATTTATTTAGTTTCTTGGTCTTTTCTCAATAAACTAAACTAAACTATTGCATTTGAATGTAACTATTGCAATTGATTTTGATGCTCAGAAAGTATTATTAGTTTATTATATAACTCTATTTAGCTATAGAGTTGGCTAGATATAAATGTTATAATTCAATAAAATTATTAACCTGGTGATACATACTTATCATGCAGCATCTATGGAGCTTACTAGTCCAGATGGTTTAAGTGTGCATGTGTTATACCTTGTGTGGTGGAAATGTGGGTCGGGACCCCCAGGGGGTCCCCACATGTGTTTTGGGGGGTCCCCAGATGACATTAAAGTGAAAGAAAATTGTAATACCTATAAAACGTAAAGAAATTAAATGAACATTTGTCTTTTAGTGCTTTTGAGTTGTTCTTTTGTAGTTTAGCTGGAAAAACTTTAAAATACTCTAGCATTTGGTTCAACTATGCATTCCGTAGCCTGGGACTTGACAATGGAAACTCTCTGCTGAGTATCTGTCAATGTTTAAGTTTGCCATGTCAATATCAGCACCCTAACGCTGTTTGACCAGAATGGAACAATGCCTTCATTAGCATCATTGGTAACACCTGTGAAGGAAGTAAAGAAGAGACCCAATTTCTTTCCAATATGGCTGCTCTGCCTAAAGCCTATTTATTGATTGTTGTTCAGAAATCCAACCAGGCGCAACTACTCATGCGTCTGGTTGACTACAGCCCTCTGACTAGGCCAGGAGTTTGGGAGGAATTAAAAGTAGTTATTGCTCAGACCTGTGCCTTTGATGGTTTTTATTTACTTCACAAATACAAACATACAATAACACACCCAGCAGCCAATCGTGCTGCTAAGCGGCCAGTCAAACCACTACCATAGTTTAACTTTGATCATGCCAGTAGGCTCACATTTTACTAACAAGATCTTGACCAGGTTATAAACCTAGGGGAAATAAACACAGAAACAACAACGGCAATATTACCAACATGAATCTGCACACTACAATAAACATATCAGCACATATAATCGTCATGTAACCAAGTGTTCTCTACTCACTTCTGGCGTCTCCAAACTCCTCAAGAAACTGAACTCTCCCCCAAAGTTACACACAAAGACCCATAAAGGACGTCGCCCCCCCCTGTTAGACCTGTCATTTGAGCCTCTCTCTCTCTCTCTCTCTCTCTCTCACCTCTGGAGATAAGGGAACTTTAAGGAATTTATGACCTACCAAACCCTGAAAAAGGACCCACAGTATGAGACCTTATAGAGCATGCCTCAGTTAATAATAATAATAATAATAATAATAAACTTTATTTGTATAGCACCTTTCATGACATGAAATGCAGCTCAAAGTGCTTTACAGAGCAAGAATACAATTACAGTTAATGACCCCAAACAGGCAGTATTAACCTTCATATATGTATTTTACCCTTGCCTTTATATGTCGGCCTACCACTATATATAGGTATAATCCTAAATAAGCAGTAAATACACAATTATATCATAATAACATCACAGGCGCCGGAGGCGTGGAATAACCCAACAATCGTTGTTGATTAGGATTCACGCTTACTCTGCTTATTTTGCTAAAAGGTGTATTAGCATAAGGATCTCTCCTTATTTCATTCATTAGATTTGGCTGCTAATTTGGAAAGTGTTTATCAGAACGCCCTAGCCATTAAAAGTTGGTAAAAAAAAAAGAAAAAAAAAAGAAACACTCCACCAACATTTGCAGTGATATATTGTTTTGCAATATAATGCATTACCTGAAATGTAAAAAAAAAAAATCTGTTTCACCACCACCACCACCATGCTTAAAAACACATACAGTATTGTTAGTTGTAATATTATATTTCAGTATAGTCAGGTACTTTAGGCTACCTGTTAGATTCCATTGTTACTTCAAATGTATAATGCGTTTTATTACATCTCAATCTAAAGTTTTCTCATGATGGAACCAGTGGTGTAAAGTAACTAAGTACATTTACTCAAGTACCGTACTTAAGTAAAATTTTGAGGTATTTTGTACTTTACCTGAGCATTTCCAATGTTCAATACTTTTACTTCTACGCTTTTACATCTCAGAGGCAAATATTGTACTTTTACTCCACTACAATTATTTGAAAACTTTAGTTACTATTTACATTGTAGATTTAGATTATTATTACAAAACATAAATTAACCACTTCAGCCCTATATACATTTGGGCCATTTGAAAATAGCCGGTTTACAAGCTCACAATGCTTTGCGGTGCAACGCATTGTAAGCTTGTAGATCTGCTATTTTCAAAATATTTTTTATACATTTGAGAACTGGGTAATGGGACATTCTGCATAATGAGTAATTTACCTTTGGTACTTTATGTACATTTTGATGCCAATGTCTTTGTACTTTTACTCAAGTCAATTTTGAACGCCAGACTTTTATTTGTAACAGAGCATTGCTACATTATGGTATTGGTACTTTTTACCTAAGTACAAAATGTGAGCACTTCTTCCACCACTGGCTGCAACCATAACGGGTTTCCCATTAGGCCTACTGCTTTATGACAAAAGAGGTCTGGGTTGGTTGTTGCACAATTGCAGGTTGTTGCATAAGTGTAGGTTGTTGCATAATATATGTAGGTGATGCAGGTTGCACAAATGCAGGTTGCACAAATGCAGGTTGTTGCACAAATGCAGGTTGCACAAATGCAGGTTGTTGCACAAATGCAGGTTGTTGCACAACTGCAGGTTGTTGCATATTGACATTGATGACGGTGACGTTGGGGACGTCGGGGTTCGCCTTGCGGTGTTTGAGCTCGATGCCCATCTGACAGTAGGCGCAGCAGCAGCAGCAGGAAGCCCAGATGTCTTTGACGACAGTACCCTATGGGAAGCACATATAGGGTCAATTCCACTCTGTAAAACACTCCATGTAAGCATATCTTCTTCAAAATAATTTCAGATTTCAATGTGTGACACACCATTTGAAAGCTCTCTCTCTCTCTCTCTCTCTCTCTCTCTCTCTCTCTCTCTCTCTATACACGCACGCACGCACGGAAAGTAACTAAGTACAGGTACTCAAGTAGCGCACTTAAGTACAATTCTGCATAATGAGTACTTTCTACTTTTGGTACTTTTAAGTACATTTTGATACCAATGCTTCTGTACTTTTACTCAAGTGATTTTACACATTGCAGTATTGATACTTTTACTTAAGTAAGCAATGCAAGTACTTTTTTTCCACCACTGCGCACACACACACACACACACACACACACACACACACACACACACATACACACACACACACACACACACACACACACACACACACACACACACACACACACACACACACACACGTATATGTATTATATTGTTAGTGTATCACCACCAGACCTTGATTTTGTATTTTTGTCGAAAGGCAACCCGAAGTGCCACTACAGCAGAACAACAGAACCAGGGGAGATTTTTATGATGTCCCATTTCTTCCGCGAGTTGGCAGGCCAAAGGACAGCAACAACATCCCTGACAACCTGAAAAACACACAAACATGTCTTAGACATTCAGTAAACATGCTGATATATGGGTCTATTTCTTAAGGACACAACTTGTTGAAGCTACAATCTGAATCTTATTTTAAGACCTGAGGCTGATCCAACAAAATGTCTTCTAAATCCCAATAGTTTTGTGGAAAAAAATAAACGTGCTATATCAGTGGTGCTCAAACTTTTCATGTCAAGGACACCCCAAAATTATATGTATTTTGGCCGCGGACCCCATCTCAAAATATTTTGTTCCAGGGACCCCCAGAAGCAAAGATTTGACTTAAATATGTTCGCTTTAAAAAATAATAATAAAATATATATATATATATATATATATATATATATATATATATATATATATATATATTCAAAGATTTGCACACATTTTCACGACTTTTTAAAAATAGCAGATCTACAAGCTCTTAGTGTGGCACAAAGTGACACGCTAGAGCTTGTATATCTTGTATATCTGCTATTTTTGAATGGCCAAAGTCAAACTTTAATCTAAAATGACACAGATGCTTTTTCCCTGTTTTAATGGGTTAATGAATACAAAGTTATTTTAACCAATCTGTATGGTAGGGTATGTTAATGCAATATAACATCTGCAGTGGTTGGAGTCTCCCTACTCTTCCACAGTGGTGGAAAAAGTATTCACTTTCTACTTACAGTAAGTAAAAGTATCAATACTGCAATGTAGAAATACTCTGTGACAAGTAAAAGTCCGGAATTAAAAATGTACTGGAGTAAAAGTACAAATGTATTGATATCAAAATGTACTTAAAGTACCAAAAGTATAAATATCCCATTTCACAAGTTTTCCAATGTATAAAAATATTTTGACAATAGCAGATCTACAAGCTCACATTTTGTCGCATTGCGACGCACTGTGAGCTTGTAGGTCGGCTATTTTCAAATGGTCGAAATGTATATAAGGCTGAAGTGGTTAATGTATGTTTTGTAATGATAATACAAATCTACAAAGTAACTAGTAAGTAACTAAAGTTTTAAAATAATTGTAGTGGAGTAAAAATATTTGCCTCTGAGATGTAGTGGAGTAGAAGTATTGAAAATTGGAAATACTCCAGTAAAGTAAAAAAAAATACCTAAAAGTGTACTTAAAGGTAGGGTAAGTGATTTACTATGGTTAAAATAAGTGTTAAATAGCTCTATATTCTGATAGTACTCATTGCTATAGAGTGTTTGTTCAGTAAAAGGAGTCTCCGATGTCTCTCCAGCTCTATATTAAACAGAAAATGCATTTTCAGTGCTCTCTCCTGATTGGTTTAAATGTTGTCACCTACCTGAAAATGTACTATATTCTGTTTACTAAAGAGCTGGAGAGACCCCTGTGACCGAACAAACGCTCTGTAGCAATGATTACTATCAGAATATAGTACTTTAACCTTTTTAACAAAAAAACTACAAACAATATATATATATCACTTACCCTATACCTATACCTTAAGTACAGTACTTGAGTAAATATACTTAGTTACTTTACACCACTGGTTCTCTCATGTAGGAGAGTTTGAATCCCGGGAAGAACATATAGAAGTTATGGATTGCAGCTTTTTAAATCTAAAAACCACATCCAATAAACAACTCCATTCAATGCAACAAACAAATTGTCTGTTCCAGAGGACCACATCCTGAGAATATAATTATGAAAAATGTTTAATTACTACTAATAAATATGAAGTGTTCTGATACTGACATATTTTGCTGTCAGAACAGCAGCCGCAGAGACCAGAATGCCAGCGCGATTCTTGTTTTTTCTCTTTTTTCTCCATCGCAACAGTCGACCTGCAGATACAAAAGATAGAATACAACAATAAAACACAGTGCAGTGTCTCAAGCTCAGTGGTGGAAAAAGTACCACGAGTTTTTTACTTAAGTAAAAGTATACTGCAATGTAGAAATACTCTGTTACAAGCAGGGGTCATCAACATGTCCGTACATGGACAAACATGTCCGTGGCAAGACTTGTCTATGTCCGTGGCCCTTCTTTCTTTTTCTTTATACGAAAAATATTGTCTATAATTGTTTTTCTTTTTTTAATATTCACAATCTTGAATAATTTTGGTGACTCATAAAGTGTCGGGATGACATGCATTAATATGTTATATTATATTAATATGTTAGATTTGTGGTATTGTACGTGATACTTGGCATGTCATGGCATGTCATCTGTTGAGAGATCAATGGAGGGCAGAACTGGACAAGTAAAGCATATTTTTGTCTGTTGAGACAAAGTGTTTCAAAGTGTCCAATAATAACAATAACAACTAAATGATAATAACACTTAACAAGCATAAAGGTAATTTCAGACGGCAAGCGGCCGACGCGACTATGTAATTCATTTTCAATGAGAGGTGACGCGCGGAGAAGTTGAGGGGTGGTGAGGCGAGCGGGCGCGGTCCCGTGAAATTCTTGCGCTCGTGCTCGTTTGTGCACGCGCACGCGGCTGACAAGAAATGGATTGTGGTGAGCTTTTATTTTCCTCTCACCGCGCAGGAGGACAAAACAACAATGAGCGATTCCCGCTGATCCGAGCGGTAACGCCGGCATCCACCTATTAAGACCTTAATCCATGCATGTAAACCCTTGATCCACAGCCTCACCATCAGACCTCCTCCTCACCTCTGATCAAAGTTAGGCACCTTTGCATCAAACTAATGTGACAGTACATTCCTTTCAATCCTGCCATGCCCTTCATTAATCCCTCATCATAATTATCTGTTTTGACTGAAGTATTTTTCCATTGTTCGATCTGCATACTTTCTCATCAACATAGACTACCTCACCTTAATGGAAACCACAACTATTAAAGATGCATTGACAAACAAACAAAATAGTTTAGATGGAACTTTGCCATCTGTCATCTGTCATCTGTCTATATACTTTAAGTAGGCCTATATTACGCACCCACTCACCTTTGCAACTAAGTGGCCATCATCAAAGTTGCCCAGCCCTGGCGTAGCACGTCCCTGATCAAGACTTCATTCGAATTTCTCCGTAATCCACACAAGTATGTTTATAAATACCTTGTGACTGTTAAGTTATATCACCAGCCGATCGAAGAATACGATTTGAAAAGCAAGTGACAGATTTTGGTGTAAAGTAACTAAGTACATTTACTCAAGTAGGCTACTGAACGTAAGTACAATTTTGAGATAATTTTACTTTACTGGAGTATTTCCAATTTTCAGTAGCCTACTTTTACTTCTACTCCACTTTCTCAGAGGCAAATATTATACTTTTACTCCACTACAATTATTTGAAAACTTCAGTTACTAGTTACTTTGTAGAATTTGATTATTATTTCAAAACATAGCTACATTAACCACTTCAGCCCTATATATATTCTGGCTAATTGAAAATAGCAGATCTACAAGCTCACAATGCGTGCATTGTGAGCTTGTACAGCTGTACAAGCTGTAGATCTGCTATTTTCAAAAGGTTTTTATACGTTTTGAAAACTTGAAATGGGACATTCTGCATAATGAGTATAGGCTACTTTTACTTTTGTACTTTAAGTATATTTTGATACCAATACTTTTGTACTTTTACTCAAGTAAATATTTAATTCTGGACTTTTACTTGTAACTGAGTATTTCTACATTGCAAAAATGTTATACTTTTTCCAGTGACTGTACATCCATGTCCAACCACGAGGTTAGTGCCAGGGACCACCATATAATATTTGTGGTGTTAAAATGTTTGCAAAAATATTCCAAGTTGTTCATATTGTTTTCAAATGTTTTTGAAAATAGCTGATCTACAAGCTCACAACGCATCGCATTGTGGTTTGTAGGTCGGATATTTTCAAATAGCTAATGTGGCTATATAGGGTTAAAGTGGTTAAACTGCTGGGGCCCCCCTGGAACACTCCCAAGGACCCCTGGTAGTGATGCGTGGTTCTCTCTCTCTCTCTCTCTCTCTCTCTCTGTCTGTCTGTCTGTCTGTCTGTCTGTCTGTCTGTCTGTCTGTCTGTCTGTCTGTCTGTCTGTCTGTCTGTCTGTCTGTCTGTCTGTCTGTCTGTCTGTCTGTCTGTCTGTCTGTCTGTCTGTCTGTCTGTCTCTCTCTCTCTCTCTGTCTGTCTGTCTCTCTCTGTCTCTATCTGTGAGCTTGTAGATCGGCTATTTTCGAAAGGCCGAAATGTATATAGGGGGGAAGTGAATGTAAGTTTTGTAATAATAATCTAAATCTACAAAGTAACTACAGTAGTAACTTAAATGTTCAAATAATTGTAGTGGAGCAAATAAAAGCATAATACTTGCCTCTGAGATGTGGTGGAGTAGAAGTGAAAGTAGCCTAGGCCTACAGATAATTGGAAATACTCCTGTAAAGTACAAAATACCTCAAAATTGTACTTAAGTAGGCTACAGTCCTTGAGTAAATGTACTTAGTTACTTTACACCACTGTGTGTTACTGTCTGCTACTTATCGGTACCCAATACCAAGGTTCTGCTCTCAAGAACAACCATGACCAGATCATCATCACTTGAGGATGTAGACTCCATTGTTTCTCCGTGGCGAATAACCTAATTGAATGTATGAATTTTATACACATACGTGTCGCGATAGGTGTGTAGAGGTAGACGCGTTTTAATTTGTTTATTCGCGTTACGTCGCATAATCGCCGGCGTGTAATGACCTATAAACCCACTGTTTGCTCTAGAGAGTAGTTGAAAAGAAAACCCCAACATAGGCCGAATGCTTGCATAACTGAAAAACTAAGAAGCTTATCTACAACATCTCTCTACATTACATGTGGCATAATCTTGCAAACGTCTGATAGCAGATTTCTGCACTACAATTTGAGTCATTCTAAAAACATATATTCCACTGTTTAATCTAATACTGAATCTATCTTTTACAATATGCCATTGTATTTTTCTAGGTAGCCTACATGACCATGTTTAAAATTATTTCTCAAAGAGAGTGCTAAAGTTTTATTCAGACACCAAGACACATATCTCTTCAACTATCATTCAAAGTTATTCAATTTATAACTCATAAAATTCATGCAATTAAGAATGAAGCATAGGATAAAACTTAATTGGAAATCTGATAACATGTCAGATTGGAATATGAAAGAGAAGAATGTTTATGTAATGCTGAATATTTCTGTAGTCATGCCAAGGAAATTCAGTTTTCCTTAAAAAGTACATTCTAATTTAGAGTGGCTAAAGTAAAAGAGCTGATTTATTTTCTTTTTCCCCCCTTCTTTTTGACTAAAGCAAAAATGTACTAAAGTTAAAGGTAGGGTAAGTGATTTACTTTGGTTAAAATAAGTGTTAAATAGCTCTATATTCAGATAGTACTCATTGCTATAGAGTATTTGTTCAGTAAAAGGAGTCTCCCATGTCTCTCCAGCTCTTTATTAAACAGAAAATGCAAATTTTCAGTGCTCTCTCCTGATTGGCTTAAATGTTGTCACCTACCTGAAAATGTACTATATTCTGTTTACTAAAGAGCTGGAGAGACCCCTGTGACCGAACAAACGCTCTGTAGCAATGATTACTATCAGAATATAGTACTTTAACCTTTTTAACAAACAAACAAAAAAATACCCAAAAATATCACTTACCCTACCTTTAACCAAATGTATGATTCATGAATAAAAAATTAAAAAATGCTGCAAAAACATTTGTAAAACCAAAGATGTTGATTACCTCACAGCAGCAGAAGGGATACAATGAAGTGAATTGAGATTCAGAAGTACCTGTACTTACTACTTATAGTACAGGTACTAACCCTAACCCTATCCTACAGCACAAATATGCTGCCAAACCTGAAGTTAATTTGGCAAATGACCAATTTTTAGTTGGTCTCAATATATGTCAAATTCAGCCCTGGACTTACTGAAGTAGGGATCACATTAATCACATTAGATTCACAGATTAGAGATTTTATGTATTTCTTAGTTAGTAAGTAATTTTCATTCAAATGAAATGTGATTTAACTTGCACTAATAATGACTTAAAGGGATATTTCACTTTCAAAAAAACTTTGGGTCATTTTATCGTCTACTCAGGCTTTTGTGAGCCCTCCAGACCGTTTTTAAGTTGCTTGATTTAGTATTTAGATATTTGATAATCATTTTATCAGACACGCCCCCTTCCTATACAAACCCATTATAACTTCAAACTCCATTTTTAACCTGTTAGATTCATCAAAAACACCCGTCCTTGGTTCTGCTCAGAGATGTCCACGAGTCTCTGAGCTCGAGTCCGAGTCAAGTCTCAAGTCTTTGAGGCACGAGTCGAGTCAAGTCTCAAGTCTTTGAGGGTTGAGTCGAGTCGAGTCCGAGTCAAGTCTCTAGTCTTTGAGGGTCGAGTCGAGTCAAGTCTCAAGTCTTTGAGGGTTGAGTCGAGTCGAGTCCGAGTCAAGTCTTTGAGGGTCGAGTCCGAGTCAAGTCTCGAGTCTTTTTAAAGTCTTTTTTTTTTTTTAAATTGGGGGGGGGGGATTCTATTCTTAATTTATTTAATTATGTATTTATATGATGTAGCCTAAGGCTGAAATACAGTTATTATGCACACACACACACACACACACACACACACACACACACACACACACACACACACACACACACACACAAACACAAACACACACACACACACACACACACACACACACACACACACACACACACACACACACACACACACAAACACGAAGGCATAGATGTAAAAGTATAGACAGGTCATAATAAATCACATTAGATTCACAGATTAGAGATTTTATGTATTTTCCCCACAATTTATTTTCATTCAAATGAAATGTGATTGAACTTGCACTAATAATGACTTTAGTTGATTTTTCACTCTTTAAAATATAGTATTTCTTAATTATTAATAATTACAGCTTGTAGATTGGCTATTTTCACGATTTTAAATTGTTTTTAAATAATAATAAAAAAGGAACATACAAGATTTCCACCCGACAGCGATAATATATAGCCAATATGGTTCTGTATCAGTATATGAGTCAGTTTTTGCAGATTTCATTCTAATTGGCTACTATGCCTGCATATGAATTTCATGGGCCTGGGTAGGTCACCCTGGCTTGGCGTGTTGCGCACAGGTTAGGCGAGCAGAGCAGTGGCGTCTTATCTTCTCAGCAGTGGCATGATATCTCTGTGTCTCCTCAGCTGTCATAGACATGTCACTTGCTTGTAGTCAGTGGTTCTCAACCTGTGGGTCGGGACCACAACGGAGCTCACAATGCCTCGTAAGCTTGTAGATCTGCTATTTTCACAATATTTATCTGTGGAACCGAATCAAACTAAATGTGGATCCCCAGTTCAAATATGATTCTTTTGGGGGGTCACGGCCTGAAAAGGTTTGAGAACCACAGCTTTTATGCAGTGAACATTACATGAGCGTAGCATTTACCGTGGTGAAGTGTTGAATATTCACCCAGCTGGGTTTAACGAAATGAAAATCCGATGTTTCCTAAACGTGCTGTCACAGATGATCCGACCATCTTATAAAAAGTGTAAGCATATGCCAAGATAACTGAGGTTATATAGCTGATTCTGAGCTAAACATATTTGTTTAATTTCGAAGTTTTTATATTTAAACTTTATGATGAAAGGCCGCGGCGGCCACACACATAGCAGCTGTTGCGCTCGCCTCTCCATGTTTGCGTTAATGAGCAGCACGAAACAGCTTGACTGAAGCCGGCTCCGCGCAGCGCACACTGGAGCGGAGGTTTCTTTGCGGGGGGGGGACATGGGAGTGGAGGTTTTTTGGGCATTTCATTCATTTATTTGTCCAAAAAAAAAACATAAAATAAAGATTGTCCACGAGTCTTTGAGGCTCGAGTCGAGTCAAGTCTCAAGTCTTTGAGGCTTGAGTCGAGTCAAGTCTCAAGTCTTTGAGGGGCGAGTCAGAGTCGAGTCGAGAGTCTCGTTTTTGGCGACTCGAGTGCGACTCGAGTCCGAGTCCCTAACTCGAGTCCCCATCTCTGGTTCTGCTGACTCACTCTGCCCTCCTAATACGTGAGGGGGCCGTGTTTTTTCGATTACTTTTTTTTTTTTGTATTAACATTTTTTAATTTTCTAAAAAATATATAAAAAATAAATGAAAAAAGTCATTTAAAAAACACGGCCCCCTCGTGTATTAGGAGGGCATGGTGAGTCACCAGAACCAAGGACGGGTGTTTTTGATGAATCTAACATGTTAAAAATTGAGTTTGAAGTTATAATGGGTTTGTATAGGAAGGGGGCGTGTCTGATAAAATGAATATCAAATATCTAAATACTGAATCAAGCAACTTAAAACGGTCTGGGGGGCTCACAAAAGCCTGAGTAGATGATAAAATTACCCAAAGTTTTTTTGAAAGTGAAATATCCCTTTAAGTAGATTTTTCTCTCGTTAAAATATAGTATTTCTTAATTATTAATAATAATTATAGCTTGTAGATTGGCAATTTTCATCAAAATTGTTTTAAAATAATAATTATAAAAAAAGGAACATACAAGGTTTCCAACCGGCAGTGACTACATATAGCCAATATATGGTTCTGTATCAGTATATGAGTCAGTTTTAGCAGATTTCATTCTTTTTTTTGTCTACTATGACTGCCTATGAATTTCATGGGCCTGAGTAGGTCACCCTGGCCTGGCGGGGATCTGCCCTGCACACTCCCAGAGCAGTACAACAGGTGAAAGCAATTTAACCTAAACGAGAGCTGTGTTGCGCACCAAAACAGGCTCAAACAAACTGTCACATTCTAGCTGCAGAAATAAACTTTCCATTTAGATCATTGTTGACAAACGAACAGAACATATTGTTTGCAAAAGGATTATTTATTTCTTGTCCATCAAAGCGTTGAGGTCACTCTACTTTTGTATGATATTGATAGCCTAAGCTTTGAATTTATTTGCTTTATATTAAAGCATAATTGTGGGATTTTGCTGTATTTTGTCAAATGTATTAATCTATATTTTGCTGTTAAAAAAAACAGTGGGGCACATCGTTCGGTCCATACTAGGGAATCCCCTCTCGCTCGCGCTCGCGCGCTCTCTCTCTCTCTCTCTCTCTCCAACCTCAACCAAAGGCACTGACTGACTGGTGTCTAAAAACACACACACACACACACACACACACACACACACACACACACACACACACACACACACACACACACACACACACACACACACACACACACACACACACACACACACACATACACACCAACAGGCACATGAAAGAGAGAGAGAAACGGAGGGGTGGTTTATTTACTGGCTAAAATAAAGGGATGTTGCTCGCTTTAGCAATGGAAGAGCGGGGGGGATTTATATCGCCGATATTGTTGCGATACTGACATCGCGTACGTTCATACCGCGATAACGATACGATAACGATACATCGTGCAGCCCTAATATATAAATATGTATTTATTTTTTCTCTTGTTTGCAGCCGGACCAGACACTGAATGGCTGCTGACTGTCAGGATACAGCATGAAATAGTGACACTGCATTCCTTTAAATGCTACCGTGCCCAGTCATTAATCACTCATCATGTACTCATCTTTAATTTAATCAAAAGCATCATAAATCTCACAACAATCCCAGCAATGTTCCAGCACTTTATCACCGACCTAACCTGTTTAAATGAATGGAAAACACGAGCTGCTTTGCCAAAAACAAAAACTAGTTTCACTGGTACAACTTTGATCTCCTCCTGTCCTCAAGTAACACTGTCACCATATCAACTCTCCCAGGCTACACCTGCGATTGTTTTACCTGTTTGTTTCTGGTGGGGCGGCAGTGGCTCCTCCGCCATTGGTGTCAACAAGATTTTTGTTGACACAGGTAGACACAGGTACAGTGCCAACACATTCAAACCTCTCCTCTCCTCACCTCACCTGTCCTCACCTGTCATGTTATATGACTGTCAACATGCTGTTTGATGCCAGCTTTCACAAATGAGTATAGGTTTATAACTAGAACTTAAACTTCAAAAATGGTCTTTGGTGTCGTCCATTTTATATTATATCGGCGCACATGACTGTTTACATTGATATTTTATTGTTATTTGGCTGTTTGTGGTGTTTTTTTTACGAGAAAATGTAACAACCAAAACCACACTAATTCATGGTAGGGTAAGTTCATGTTTATTTGTTTGCATATAAAGATCTTTAATCTCAGTTACTCTTCCTGTGGCCTGCAGAAGGTTTCCAGTAAGGGACTGGTTGTTATTTAGTTACCGGGGGGGGGGGGGGTCCTCTTTTTTTACGTTTATTTAGCGCCCTATTTCACGCCGGGTCCATTTGGTTCCATATGTGTCCTCTTGGTGTTACAAAAACACCCTAAACGAAAGGAAGATTTAGGAACAATGTTTCAATTTTTCATATTAATTAATAGGTTACTCGTTTACAATCAATCAGATATGTTAAAAAGCAAGCAAAACTTTAATGTGCCCGCCCAATACTATTTTTTCCTGCCCTATTACTTTGAAAATTGGCCAATCTGGCAACACTGTCTGTCTTGTCCACTGCGTCCGGAGCGTAAATAGAAGTGAGAGATACCATGTCAAGTCACCATATAGGGTTATTAAACGTGATATAGATAGGAGACTATAACACGTATGAAAAACTAAAAAACTAAAAAAAATTAAAATACAAAAGTTGTATGACCCCCCTAAAGCCAAAACATTTATGTTTTGAATACACAACAATGGCCACCTACATATCCTTCTCAGGTTTCCTGCTGCCTGAACAGCAAAGCAAAGCAAAAACTATATTAACCCATTAAGACCCGGAAAGCATCTGTGTAATTTTTGATATTTTTTTGGCTATTCAAAAAATAGCAGATCTACAAGCTCATAGCACGGCACCACCATTGGTCCGGAAGGAAGGCGGAAGAACTCCTGTTCTGAGCTGCGTGGAACTACCCGAAGGGTTCGTTCCGAAATGGGCTTACCGCTCATATGCAGTGCCCAAGACACAAACAGCTGATCCGACTTGAAGTCTGTGATATGTTCACATACACCCTCAATGCCCTTACCGGGCAGAGACAGTGTAGTCTCTTATCCTCTCGTGACAAGAAAGGAGGCGGGTGGAAAGCCACCAAAGTCACAGGGACATTAGGTGCCAGAGGATTCTTAGGAATGAAACCAGGCCTGTCTTTAATCACAACCCTCATGTCACCATCACTAAACTGCAGCACTCAACATGTGTTGACAGTGCGTGGAGATCACTGATCCTTTTAGTCGAAACTAAAGCCATCAGTAACGCAGTCTCCAGTGCCAGATGCTTCATGCTAATCTGGAGCAGTGGTTCAAAAGATGCCCTAGACAAGGCGTCCAACACCAGCCCCATGTCCCAGGATGGGATCAGGGACTTGGATCCCGGCAAGAGGCGTCTTGCCCCCTTCAAAAACCGGCATACCAAACGGTGTTGACCCACAGTGTCACCACCTATGCCAACGTGGCAAGTCGAGATCGCTGCCAAATAAACCTTTAAGGTGGAGAAGGCCCTACCCCGGTCCATTAAGTCTTGCAGAAAAGACAAAATCACCATCAGGGAGGCCTGATAACCAAAGGTGTGAGCTTCCCCACACCACAGCTCAAACCTGCGCCACTTCCTTTCGTAATTCATACGAGTGGACGGAGCCCTGGCGCATTGAATAGATGACGTTCTGGGGCAAACCTTCGATGCCCAGATTCATCCTCTCACGGGCCAAGCCCAGAGAGCCAGGCTCCCTGGGCATGGGTGAAACAGTTCGCCCGCTGCCTGTGTCAGCAAGTCCCTGCGTAAGGGCAGCTGCCACGGGCAACTGTATAACAGGGGTGTGATCTCCGAGAGCCAGTGGCCCCACGCTGGAGGCACTAGAATCACACTCAGCCCTCCCTCCCTCACTCTCGCGAGTGTGGGTGCTATGAGGACAGTGGGGGAAAAGCGTATAGCAGGGTCCTGGGCCACTGGTGCGCCAACGCATCCAGTCCCAGAGGAGCCTTCCCCTTCACTGAAAAGAATAAGCGACATTTCGTGTCGTCTTGTGAGGCAAACAGATCTATCCGTGGTCGCCCAAAACGACCCCAGATAATTTCTGCCATGCCCAGGTGTAGTGACCACTCTCCGTAATGGCACTGTCCCCTGGACAATAGGTCCGCTCCTTTGTTCAGGATACCAGCCACATGCGACGCTCTGAGAGACAGCAATCGTGGTTCGCTCCACAAAAGCACCCCCCCCCCCACACACACCTTTGTGAGTGTAGAGTGCAACAGAGAGTGCAACCAAAGGTGCTTTTATTGGTGCGCAAGCTACTTTGCCAAAAACAAAAACTAGTTTCACTGGTACAATTTGATCTCCTCCTGTCCTCAAATAACACTGTCACCTTATCAACTCTCCCAGGCAACACCTGCGATTGTTTTACCTGTTTGTTTCTGGTGGGGCGGCAGTGACTCAGGGGTAGAGTGTCCGGTAGAGCGGCCGGATGGCAACCGCGAGGTTCCCAGTTCGATCCCGGGCTCCCCTAGAGTTGGTGGCGAAGTGTCCTTGAGCAAGACGCTGAACCTCTAATTGCTTCCGATGAGCACGTTGGTGCCTTGCATGGTTTCCTCCGTCATCGGTGTATGGGTGAATGTAATGCACAATCTATGTAATCTAAGCGCTATATAAATGCAACATTTACCATTTTTCTGCTTAACGTGGATTCTGAATGTCCTCCTCGTCCCCAACCACTCCTTCCTCCCCAATTCTCTCTTCTAACTTCCATCTTCTATTTCCTATGTCTAGGCCATGAAATGTCCAAAGACTATTACTGCGTCAAAGGTAATCAACAAACTATACAATATTTTCTTTAAAACATTGCCAAATTGTCAAATATTACCTAAGAGGCAGAAAATAGCTGTTCTAGACGCTGAAAACGCCTCGTGAGGCGTTTAGAGCATATAGAACAGCTATTTTCACAATATTTATCTGTGGAACCGAGTCAAACTCAATGTAATGCCTCAACTCCTACAATTCCAAGTGTTTGTCAGGGTGGGGGGTCCCCAGTTCAAATATGATTATTTTGGGGGGTCCCCAGTTCAAATACGATTATTTTGGGGGGGGCCCAGTTCAAATATGATTATTTTGGGGGGTCGCGGCCTGAAAAGGTTGAGAACCACTGCCTTAGAGCCGTCTTAACACATTCACTGCCAGAGGTGTTTCTAGAACAGTCTGCAGCCAGTGCCAGGCATTTTGACCATTCTGACTAATTTTTGAGGACCCACAGAATATTTTGTGCTATGACTATGAACACATGGAATATCTCAAAACGAAGATTAGAATCTCTACTTTTCTAGCTATTTGTAGTTGAATACAGCTTGTTTTCACAAAAAACAGCCCCTTTTCTTTAGATTCAGAGTTATGAGCATTTTAGTGAAAGAAACACGTTAGAGGCATAACATTTTTTTCAAAAGTGATTTGACATTTATTTTTCACCTGACATCAGTCATGTGAACAATACTTGTTTATAAAACAAAATAAAAAAACTGCTTTTGAGTGTACATTTATGGCTTTGTTTCACTCCAAAGTGCAAGCTCATTTTAAAAAAAAAATGTTCAACTCAAGTTATATACATCAAATAATAAATAATAAATATAGCTGCAAGCAGCGATAATACGGGGCCAGTGAATAGAGAGAGAGAGAGAGAGAGAGAGAGAGAGAGAGAGAGAGAGAGAGAGAGAGAGAGACGGATTAGATTGAAGAGAGAGAGAGACGGAATAGATTGAAGAGAGAGAGAGAGAGAGACGGAATAGATTGAAGAGAGAGAGAGAGAGAGACGGAATAGATTGAAGAGAAAGAGAGAGAGAGAGAAACAGAATAGATTGAAGAGAAAGAGAGAGAGAGAGAGAGAGAGAGAGAGACATGGAAACGGAATAGATTGAAGAGAGAGAGAGAGACATGGAAACGGAATAGATTGAAGAGAGAGAGAGAGAAAGAGACATGGAAACGGAATAGATTGAAGAGAGAGAGAGAGAAAGAGAGAGAGAGAGAGAGAGAGAGAGAGAGAGAGACAGACATGGAAATGGAATAGATTGAAGAGAGAGAGAGAGAGAGAGAGAGAGAGAGAGAGAGAGAGAGAGAGAGAGAGAGAGAAAGAGACATGGAAACGGAATAGATTGAAGAGAGAGAGAGAGAGAGAGAGAGAGAGAGAGAGAGAGAGAGATGGAAACGGAATAGATTGAAGAGAGAGAGAGAGACATGGAAACGGAATAGATTGAAGAGAGAGAGAGAGACTTGGAAACATAATAGATTGAAGAGAGATGGAAGCGGAATTGACATCTCAACCTATTGCCATTAACAGGAATCGAACCCTGAACCTTCGGATTGACAAGCTGCAACACTACCTATAGTGCTATAGCTTTGTACAGGCTGAGGTTGTCTGTTGAAGATAAAAGTGAACCAGTGAAAGCAGCCGATCTACAAGCTCAGAAACACGTTGCTATCTGAAAAGTTTTGAGATTGTAGATCGGCTATTTTCAGAATGAACTATGTCATACATTGAAAAGACATACTCTCAAATAAGCATTTCAGGTTATCTTTAACAATTGCACTTGCATTAATTGACACAATCATGTTGTGTGCAATGCAACTTAAATGAAGTCTGCATCAAGTGGGGCTTGAACTGGCAACCTTGAGGTTCTAAGGCACACACTTAAGCGAGAAGCCATTGGACCAACAGACCTGACCTGGTGAATATGAGAGAGAGAGAGAGAGAGAGAGAGAGAGAGAGAGAGAGAGAGAGAGAGAGAGAGATGGAAACGGAATAGATTGAAGAGAGAGAGAGACATGGAAACGGAATAGATTGAAGAGAGAGAGAGACATGGAAACGGAATAGATTAGGGAGAGAGGGAGAGAGCGAGAGAGACATGGAAACGGAATAGATTGAAGAGAGAGAGAGAGACTTGGAAACATAATAGATTGAAGAGAGATGGAAGCGGAATTGACATCTCAACCTATTGCCATTAACAGGAATCGAACCCTGAACCTTCGGATTGACAAGCTGCAACACTACCTATAGTGCTATAGCTTTGTACAGGCTGAGGTTGTCTGTTGAAGATAAAAGTGAACCAGTGAAAGCAGCCGATCTACAAGCTCAGAAACACGTTGCTATCTGAAAAGTTTTGAGATTGTAGATCGGCTATTTTCAGAATGAACTATGTCATACATTGAAAAGACATACTCTCAAATAAGCATTTCAGGTTATCTTTAACAATTGCACTTGCATTAATTGACACAATCATGTTGTGTGCAATGCAACTTAAATGAAGTCTGCATCAAGTGGGGCTTGAACTGGCAACCTTGAGGTT
>NW_027660923.1:0-126418 GCF_963280865.1 Gymnoscopelus braueri
AAGTCAGTTTTGTCTGAAAGAAGGCATTAGGGGGCTCATGTATTTTGTGTTGGGCTCCTAAAACCCACTTTTAGAGACCTCACAAAGTCAGCAGCCACTTAGAATGTACTGGAACAAGTTACAGGAAAATGTCACCAAAGTGCTTATCTCAGCCCAAAAAATGCCATTTTGAGCCACGATTTTTTAAGGAAAGTGGGTGTCAGTTTTGTATGAAGGAAGGCATTGGGGCTCATGTATTTTGTGTTGGGCTCCTAAAACCCACTTTTAGAGACCTCACAAAGTCAGCAGCCACTTAGAATGTACTGGGAACAAGTTACAGGAAAATGTCACCAAAGTGCTTATCTCAGTCTAATAATGCTATTTTGACCCAAGATTTTTTTAAGAAAGTGGAAGTCAGTTTTGTCTGAAAGAAGGCATTAGGGCTCATGTATTTTGTGTTGGGCTCCTAAAACCCACTTTTAGAGACCTCACAAAGTCAGCAGCCACTTAGAATGTACTGGGAACAAGTTACAGGAAAATGTCACCAAAGTGCTTATCTCAGCCCAAAAATGCCATTTTGAGCCACGATTTTTTAAGAAAGTGGTGTCAGTTTTGTATGAAGAAGGCATTGGGGCTCATGTATTTTGTGTTGGGCTCCTAAAACCCACTTTTAGAGACCTCACAAAGTCAGCAGCCACTTAGAATGTACTGGGAACAAGTTACAGGAAAATGTCACCAAAGTGCTTATCTCAGCCCAAAAATGCCATTTTGAGCCACGATTTTTTAAGGAAAGTGGGTGTCAGTTTTGTATGAAGGAGGCATTGGGGCTCATGTATTTTGTGTTGGGCTCCTAAAACCCACTTTTAGAGACCTCACAAAGTCAGCAGCCACTTAGAATGTACTGGGAACAAGTTACAGGAAAATGTCACCAAAGTGCTTATCTCAGTCTAATAATGCTATTTTGACCCAAGATTTTTTTAAGAAAGTGGAAGTCAGTTTTGTCTGAAAGAAGGCATTAGGGCTCATGTATTTTGTGTTGGGCTCCTAAAACCCACTTTTAGAGACCTCACAAAGTCAGCAGCCACTTAGAATGTACTGGGAACAAGTTACAGGAAAATGTCACCAAAGTGCTTATCTCAGCCCAAAAATGCCATTTTGAGCCACGATTTTTTAAGGAAAGTGGGTGTCAGTTTTGTATGAAGGAAGGCATTGGGGCTCATGTATTTTGTGTTGGGCTCCTAAAACCCACTTTTAGAGACCTCACAAAGTCAGCAGCCACTTAGAATGTACTGGGAACAAGTTACAGGAAAATGTCACCAAAGTGCTTATCTCAGTCTAATAATGCTATTTTGACCCAAGATTTTTTAAGAAAGTGGAAGTCAGTTTTGTCTGAAAGAAGGCATTAGGGCTCATGTATTTTGTGTTGGGCTCCTAAAACCCACTTTTAGAGACCTCACAAAGTCAGCAGCCACTTAGAATGTACTGGGAACAAGTTACAGGAAAATGTCACCAAAGTGCTATCTCAGCCCAAAAATGCCATTTTGAGCCACGATTTTTTAAGGAAAGTGGGTGTCAGTTTTGTATGAAGGAAGGCATTGGGGCTCATGTATTTTGTGTTGGGCTCCTAAAACCCACTTTTAGAGACCTCACAAAGTCAGCAGCCACTTAGAATGTACTGGGAACAAGTTACAGGAAAATGTCACCAAAGTGCTTATCTCAGTCTAATAATGCTATTTTGACCCAAGATTTTTTTAAGAAAGTGGAAGTCAGTTTTGTCTGAAAGAAGGCATTAGGGCTCATGTATTTTGTGTTGGGCTCCTAAAACCCACTTTTAGAGACCTCACAAAGTCAGCAGCCACTTAGAATGTACTGGGAACAAGTTACAGGAAAATGTCACCAAAGTGCTTATCTCAGCCCAAAAATGCCATTTTGAGCCACGATTTTTTAAGGAAAGTGGGTGTCAGTTTTGTATGAAGGAAGGCATTGGGGCTCATGTATTTTGTGTTGGGTCTCCTAAAACCCACTTTTAGAGACCTCACAAAGTCAGCAGCCACTTAGAATGTACTGGGAACAAGTTACAGGAAAATGTCACCAAAGTGCTTATCTCAGTCTAATAATGCTATTTTGACCCAAGATTTTTTTAAGAAAGTGGAAGTCAGTTTTGTCTGAAAGAAGGCATTAGGGCTCATGTATTTTGTGTTGGGCTCCTAAAACCCACTTTTAGAGACCTCACAAAGTCAGCAGCCACTTAGAATGTACTGGGAACAAGTTACAGGAAAATGTCACCAAAGTGCTTATCTCAGCCCAAAAATGCCATTTTGAGCCACGATTTTTTAAGGAAAGTGGGTGTCAGTTTTGTATGAAGGAAGGCATTGGGGCTCATGTATTTTGTGTTGGGCTCCTAAAACCCACTTTTAGAGACCTCACAAAGTCAGCAGCCACTTAGAATGTACTGGGAACAAGTTACAGGAAAATGTCACCAAAGTGCTTATCTCAGTCTAATAATGCTATTTTGACCAAGATTTTTTTTAAGAAAGTGGAAGTCAGTTTTGTCTGAAAGAAGGCATTAGGGCTCATGTATTTTGTGTTGGGCTCCTAAAACCCACTTTTAGAGACCTCACAAAGTCAGCAGCCACTTAGAATGTACTGGGAACAAGTTACAGGAAAATGTCACCAAGTGCTTATCTCAGCCCAAAAATGCCATTTTGAGCCACGATTTTTTAAGGAAAGTGGGTGTCAGTTTTGTATGAAGGAAGGCATTGGGGCTCATGTATTTTGTGTTGGGCTCCTAAAACCCACTTTTAGAGACCTCACAAAGTCAGCAGCCACTTAGAATGTACTGGGAACAAGTTACAGGAAAATGTCACCAAAGTGCTTATCTCAGTCTAATAATGCTATTTTGACCCAAGATTTTTTTAAGAAAGTGGAAGTCAGTTTTGTCTGAAAGAAGGCATTAGGGCTCATGTATTTTGTGTTGGGCTCCTAAAACCCACTTTTAGAGACCTCACAAAGTCAGCAGCCACTTAGAATGTACTGGGAACAAGTTACAGGAAAATGTCACCAAAGTGCTTATCTCAGCCCAAAAATGCCATTTTGAGCCACGATTTTTTAAGGAAAGTGGGTGTCAGTTTTGTATGAAGGAAGGCATTGGGGCTCATGTATTTTGTGTTGGGCTCCTAAAACCCACTTTTAGAGACCTCACAAAGTCAGCAGCCACTTAGAATGTACTGGGAACAAGTTACAGGAAAATGTCACCAAAGTGCTTATCTCAGCCCAAAAATGCCATTTTGAGCCACGATTTTTTAAGGAAAGTGGGTGTCAGTTTTGTATGAAGGAAGGCATTGGGCTCATGTATTTTGTGTTGGGCTCCTAAAACCCACTTTTAGAGACCTCACAAAGTCAGCAGCCACTTAGAATGTACTGGGAACAAGTTACAGGAAAATGTCACCAAAGTGCTTATCTCAGTCTAATAATGCTATTTTGACCCAAGATTTTTTTAAGAAAGTGGAAGTCAGTTTTGTCTGAAAGAAGGCATTAGGGCTCATGTATTTTGTGTTGGGCTCCTAAAACCCACTTTTAGAGACCTCACAAAGTCAGCAGCCACTTAGAATGTACTGGGAACAAGTTACAGGAAAATGTCACCAAAGTGCTTATCTCAGCCCAAAAATGCCATTTTGAGCCACGATTTTTTAAGGAAAGTGGGTGTCAGTTTTGTATGAAGGAAGGCATTGGGGCTCATGTATTTTGTGTTGGGGCTCCTAAAACCCACTTTAGAGACCTCACAAAGTCAGCAGCCACTTAGAATGTACTGGGAACAAGTTACAGGAAAATGTCACCAAAGTGCTTATCTCAGTCTAATAATGCTATTTTGACCCAAGATTTTTTTAAGAAAGTGGAAGTCAGTTTTGTCTGAAAGAAGGCATTAGGGCTCATGTATTTTGTGTTGGGCTCCTAAAACCCACTTTTAGAGACCTCACAAAGTCAGCAGCCACTTAGAATGTACTGGGAACAAGTTACAGGAAAATGTCACCAAAGTGCTTATCTCAGCCCAAAAATGCCATTTTGAGCCACGATTTTTTAAGGAAAGTGGGTGTCAGTTTTGTATGAAGGAAGGCATTGGGGCTCATGTATTTTGTGTTGGGCTCCTAAAACCCACTTTTAGAGACCTCACAAAGTCAGCAGCCACTTAGAATGTACTGGGAACAAGTTACAGGAAAATGTCACCAAAGTGCTTATCTCAGTCTAATAATGCTATTTTGACCCAAGATTTTTTTAAGAAAGTGGAAGTCAGTTTTGTCTGAAAGAAGGCATTAGGGCTCATGTATTTTGTGTTGGGCTCCTAAAACCCACTTTTAGAGACCTCACAAAGTCAGCAGCCACTTAGAATGTACTGGAACAAGTTACAGGAAAATGTCACCAAAGTGCTTATCTCAGCCCAAAAATGCCATTTTGAGCCACGATTTTTTAAGGAAAGTGGGTGTCAGTTTTGTATGAAGGAAGGCATTGGGGCTCATGTATTTTGTGTTGGGCTCCTAAAACCCACTTTTAGAGACCTCACAAAGTCAGCAGCCACTTAGAATGTACTGGGAACAAGTTACAGGAAAATGTCACAAAGTGCTTATCTCAGTCTAATAATGCTATTTTGACCCAAGATTTTTTTTAAGAAAGTGGAAGTCAGTTTTGTCTGAAAGAAGGCATTAGGGCTCATGTATTTTGTGTTGGGCTCCCTAAAACCCACTTTTAGAGACCTCACAAAGTCAGCAGCCACTTAGAATGTACTGGGAACAAGTTACAGGAAAATGTCACCAAAGTGCTTATCTCAGCCCAAAAATGCATTTTGAGCCACGATTTTTTAAGGAAAGTGGGTGTCAGTTTTGTATGAAGGAAGGCATTGGGCTCATGTATTTTGTGTTGGGCTCCTAAAACCCACTTTTAGAGACCTCACAAAGTCAGCAGCCACTTAGAATGTACTGGGAACAAGTTACAGGAAAATGTCACCAAAGTGCTTATCTCAGTCTAATAATGCTATTTTGACCCAAGATTTTTTTAAGAAAGTGGAAGTCAGTTTTGTCTGAAAGAAGGCATTAGGGGCTCATGTATTTTGTGTTGGGCTCCTAAAACCCACTTTTAGAGACCTCACAAAGTCAGCAGCCACTTAGAATGTACTGGAACAAGTTACAGGAAAATGTCACCAAAGTGCTTATCTCAGCCCAAAAATGCCATTTTGAGCCACGATTTTTTAAGGAAAGTGGGTGTCAGTTTTGTATGAAGGAAGGCATTGGGGCTCATGTATTTTGTGTTGGGCTCCTAAAACCCACTTTTAGAGACCTCACAAAGTCAGCAGCCACTTAGAATGTACTGGGAACAAGTTACAGGAAAATGTCACCAAAGTGCTTATCTCAGTCTAATAATGCTATTTTGACCCAAGATTTTTTAAGAAAGTGGAAGTCAGTTTTGTCTGAAAGAAGGCATTAGGGCTCATGTATTTTGTGTTGGGCTCCTAAAACCCACTTTTAGAGACCTCACAAAGTCAGCAGCCACTTAGAATGTACTGGGAACAAGTTACAGGAAAATGTCACCAAAGTGCTTATCTCAGCCCAAAAATGCCATTTTGAGCCACGATTTTTTAAGGAAAGTGGGTGTCAGTTTTGTATGAAGGAAGGCATTGGGGCTCATGTATTTGTGGTTGGGCTCCTAAAACCCACTTTTAGAGACCTCACAAAGTCAGCAGCCACTTAGAATGTACTGGGAACAAGTTACAGGAAAATGTCACCAAAGTGCTTATCTCAGTCTAATAATGCTATTTTGACCAAGATTTTTTTAAGAAAGTGGAAGTCAGTTTTGTCTGAAAGAAGGCATTAGGGGCTCATGTATTTTGTGTTGGGCTCCTAAAACCCACTTTTAGAGACCTCACAAAGTCAGCAGCCACTTAGAATGTACTGGGAACAAGTTACAGGAAAATGTCACCAAGTGCTTATCTCAGCCCAAAAATGCCATTTTGAGCCACGATTTTTAAGGAAAGTGGGTGTCAGTTTTGTATGAAGGAAGGCATTGGGGCTCATGTATTTTGTGTTGGGCTCCTAAAACCCACTTTTAGAGACCTCACAAAGTCAGCAGCCACTTAGAATGTACTGGGAACAAGTTACAGGAAAATGTCACCAAAGTGCTTATCTCAGTCTAATAATGCTATTTTGACCCAAGATTTTTTTAAGAAAGTGGAAGTCAGTTTTGTCTGAAAGAAGGCATTAGGGCTCATGTATTTTGTGTTGGGCTCCTAAAACCCACTTTTAGAGACCTCACAAAGTCAGCAGCCACTTAGAATGTACTGGGAACAAGTTACAGGAAAATGTCACCAAAGTGCTTATCTCAGCCCAAAAATGCAATTTGAGCCACGATTTTTTAAGGAAAGTGGGTGTCAGTTTTGTATGAAGGAAGGCATTGGGGCTCATGTATTTTGTGTTGGGCTCCTAAAACCCACTTTTAGAGACCTCACAAAGTCAGCAGCCACTTAGAATGTACTGGGAACAAGTTACAGGAAAATGTCACCAAAGTGCTTATCTCAGTCTAATAATGCTATTTTGACCCAAGATTTTTTTAAGAAAGTGGAAGTCAGTTTTGTCTGAAAGAAGGCATTAGGGCTCATGTATTTTGTGTTGGGCTCCTAAAACCCACTTTTAGAGACCTCACAAAGTCAGCAGCCACTTAGAATGTACTGGGAACAAGTTACAGGAAAATGTCACCAAAGTGCTTATCTCAGCCCAAAAATGCCATTTTGAGCCACGATTTTTTAAGGAAAGTGGGTGTCAGTTTTGTATGAAGGAAGGCATTGGGGCTCATGTATTTTGTGTTGGGCTCCTAAAACCCACTTTTAGAGACCTCACAAAGTCAGCAGCCACTTAGAATGTACTGGGAACAAGTTACAGGAAAATGTCACCAAAGTGCTTATCTCAGCCCAAAAATGCCATTTTGAGCCACGATTTTTTAAGGAAAGTGGGTGTCAGTTTTGTATGAAGGAAGGCATTAGGGCTCATGTATTTTGTGTTGGGCTCCTAAAACCCACTTTTAGAGACCTCACAAAGTCAGCAGCCACTTAGAATGTACTGGGAACAAGTTACAGGAAAATGTCACCAAAGTGCTTATCTCAGTCTAATAATGCTATTTTGACCCAAGATTTTTTTAAGGAAAGTGGAAGTCAGTTTTGTCTGAAAGAAGGCATTAGGGCTCATGTATTTTGTGTTGGGCTCCTAAAACCCACTTTTAGAGACCTCACAAAGTCAGCAGCCACTTAGAATGTACTGGGAACAAGTTACAGGAAAATGTCACCAAAGTGCTTATCTCAGCCCAAAAATGCCATTTTGAGCCACGATTTTTTAAGGAAAGTGGGGTGTCAGTTTTGTATGAAGGAAGGCATTGGGGCTCATGTATTTTGTGTTGGGCTCCTAAAACCCACTTTTAGAGACCTCACAAAGTCAGCAGCCACTTAGAATGTACTGGGAACAAGTTACAGGAAAATGTCACCAAAGTGCTTATCTCAGTCTAATAATGCTATTTTGACCCAAGATTTTTTTAAGAAAGTGGAAGTCAGTTTTGTCTGAAAGAAGGCATTAGGGCTCATGTATTTTGTGTTGGGCTCCTAAAACCCACTTTTAGAGACCTCACAAAGTCAGCAGCCACTTAGAATGTACTGGGAACAAGTTACAGGAAAATGTCACCAAAGTGCTTATCTCAGCCCAAAAATGCCATTTTGAGCCACGATTTTTTAAGGAAAGTGGGTGTCAGTTTTGTATGAAGGAAGGCATTGGGGCTCATGTATTTTGTGTTGGGCTCCTAAAACCCACTTTTAGAGACCTCACAAAGTCAGCAGCCACTTAGAATGTACTGGGAACAAGTTACAGGAAAATGTCACCAAAGTGCTTATCTCAGTCTAATAATGCTATTTTGACCCAAGATTTTTTTAAGAAAGTGGAAGTCAGTTTTGTCTGAAAGAAGGCATTAGGGCTCATGTATTTTGTGTTGGGCTCCTAAAACCCACTTTTAGAGACCTCACAAAGTCAGCAGCCACTTAGAATGTACTGGGAACAAGTTACAGGAAAATGTCACCAAAGTGCTTATCTCAGCCCAAAAATGCCATTTTGAGCCACGATTTTTTAAGGAAAGTGGGTGTCAGTTTTGTATGAAGGAAGGCATTGGGGCTCATGTATTTTGTGTTGGGCTCCTAAAACCCACTTTTAGAGACCTCACAAAGTCAGCAGCCACTTAGAATGTACTGGGAACAAGTTACAGGAAAATGTCACCAAAGTGCTTATCTCAGTCTAATAATGCTATTTTGACCCAAGATTTTTTTAAGAAAGTGGAAGTCAGTTTTGTCTGAAAGAAGGCATTAGGGCTCATGTATTTTGTGTTGGGCTCCTAAAACCCACTTTTAGAGACCTCACAAAGTCAGCAGCCACTTAGAATGTACTGGGAACAAGTTACAGGAAAATGTCACCAAAGTGCTTATCTCAGCCCAAAAATGCCATTTTGAGCCACGATTTTTTAAGGAAAGTGGGTGTCAGTTTTGTATGAAGGAAGGCATTGGGGCTCATGTATTTTGTGTTGGGCTCCTAAAACCCACTTTTAGAGACCTCACAAAGTCAGCAGCCACTTAGAATGTACTGGGAACAAGTTACAGGAAAATGTCACCAAAGTGCTTATCTCAGTCTAATAATGCTATTTTGACCCAAGATTTTTTTAAGAAAGTGGAAGTCAGTTTTGTCTGAAAGAAGGCATTAGGGCTCATGTATTTTGTGTTGGGCTCCTAAAACCCACTTTTAGAGACCTCACAAAGTCAGCAGCCACTTAGAATGTACTGGGAACAAGTTACAGGAAAATGTCACCAAAGTGCTTATCTCAGCCCAAAAATGCCATTTTGAGCCACGATTTTTTAAGGAAAGTGGGTGTCAGTTTTGTATGAAGGAAGGCATTGGGGCTCATGTATTTTGTGTTGGGCTCCTAAAACCCACTTTTAGAGACCTCACAAAGTCAGCAGCCACTTAGAATGTACTGGGAACAAGTTACAGGAAAATGTCACCAAAGTGCTTATCTCAGCCCAAAAATGCCATTTTGAGCCACGATTTTTTAAGAGAAAGTGGGTGTCAGTTTTGTATGAAGGAAGGCATTGGGGCTCATGTATTTTGTGTTGGGCTCCTAAAACCCACTTTTAGAGACCTCACAAAGTCAGCAGCCACTTAGAATGTACTGGGAACAAGTTACAGGAAAATGTCACCAAAGTGCTTATCTCAGTCTAATAATGCTATTTTGACCCAAGATTTTTTTAAGAAAGTGGAAGTCAGTTTTGTCTGAAAGAAGGCATTAGGGCTCATGTATTTTGTGTTGGGCTCCTAAAACCCACTTTTAGAGACCTCACAAAGTCAGCAGCCACTTAGAATGTACTGGGAACAAGTTACAGGAAAATGTCACCAAAGTGCTTATCTCAGCCCAAAAATGCCATTTTGAGCCACGATTTTTTAAGGAAAGTGGGTGTCAGTTTTGTATGAAGGAAGGCATTGGGGCTCATGTATTTTGTGTTGGGCTCCTAAAACCCACTTTTAGAGACCTCACAAAGTCAGCAGCCACTTAGAATGTACTGGGAACAAGTTACAGGAAAATGTCACCAAAGTGCTTATCTCAGTCTAATAATGCTATTTTGACCCAAGATTTTTTTAAGAAAGTGGAAGTCAGTTTTGTCTGAAAGAAGGCATTAGGGCTCATGTATTTTGTGTTGGGCTCCTAAAACCCACTTTTAGAGACCTCACAAAGTCAGCAGCCACTTAGAATGTACTGGGAACAAGTTACAGGAAAATGTCACCAAAGTGCTTATCTCAGCCCAAAAATGCCATTTTGAGCCACGATTTTTTAAGGAAAGTGGGTGTCAGTTTTGTATGAAGGAAGGCATTGGGGCTCATGTATTTTGTGTTGGGCTCCTAAAACCCACTTTTAGAGACCTCACAAAGTCAGCAGCCACTTAGAATGTACTGGGAACAAGTTACAGGAAAATGTCACCAAAGTGCTTATCTCAGTCTAATAATGCTATTTTGACCCAAGATTTTTTTAAGAAAGTGGAAGTCAGTTTTGTCTGAAAGAAGGCATTAGGGCTCATGTATTTTGTGTTGGGCTCCTAAAACCCACTTTTAGAGACCTCACAAAGTCAGCAGCCACTTAGAATGTACTGGGAACAAGTTACAGGAAAATGTCACCAAAGTGCTTATCTCAGCCCAAAAATGCCATTTTGAGCCACGATTTTTTAAGGAAAGTGGGTGTCAGTTTTGTATGAAGGAAGGCATTGGGGCTCATGTATTTTGTGTTGGGCTCCTAAAACCCACTTTTAGAGACCTCACAAAGTCAGCAGCCACTTACTGGGAACAAGTTACAGGAAAATGTCACCAAAGTGCTTATCTCAGCCCAAAAATGCCATTTTGAGCCACTGATTTTTTAAGGAAAGTGGGTGTCAGTTTGTATGAAAGGAAGGCATTGGGGCTCATGTATTTTGTGTTGGGCTCCTAAAACCCACTTTTAGAGACCTCACAAAGTCAGCAGCCACTTAGAATGTACTGGAACAAGTTACAGGAAAATGTCACCAAAGTGCTTATCTCAGCCCAAAAATGCCATTTTGAGCCACGATTTTTTAAGGAAAGTGGGTGTCAGTTTTGTATGAAGGAAGGCATTGGGGCTCATGTATTTTGTGTTGGGCTCTAAAACCCACTTTTAGAGACCTCACTAAAGTCAGCAGCCACTTAGAATGTACTGGGAACAAGTTACAGGAAAATGTCACCAAAGTGCTTATCTCAGTCTAATAATGCTATTTTGGACCAAGATTTTTTAAGAAAGTGGAAGTCAGTTTTGTCTGAAAGAAGGCATTAGGGCTCATGTATTTTGTGTTGGGCTCCTAAAACCCACTTTTAGAGACCTCACAAAGTCAGCAGCCACTTAGAATGTACTGGGAACAAGTTACAGGAATAATGTCACCAAAGTGCTTATCTCAGCCCAAAAATGCCATTTTGAGCCACGATTTTTTAAGGAAAGTGGGTGTCAGTTTTGTATGAAGGAAGGCATTGGGAGCTCATGTATTTTGTGTTGGGCTCCTAAAACCCACTTTTAGAGACCTCACAAAGTCAGCAGCCACTTAGAATGTACTGGAACAAGTTACAGGAAAATGTCACCAAAGTGCTTATCTCAGCCAAAAATGCCATTTTGAGCCACGATTTTTAAGGAAAGTGGGTGTCAGTTTTGTATGAAGGAAGGCATTGGGGCACATGTATTTTGTGTTGGGCTCCTAAAACCCACTTTTAGAGACCTCACAAAGTCAGCAGCCACTTAGAATGTACTGGAACAAGTTACAGGAAAATGTCACCAAGTGCTTATCTCAGTCTAATAATGCTATTTTGACCCAAGATTTTTTTAAGAAAAGTGGAAGTCAGTTTTGTCTGAAAGAAGGCATTAGGGCTCATGTATTTTGTGTGGGGCTCCTAAAACCCACTTTTAGAGACCTCTACAAAGTCAGCAGCCACTTAGAATGTACTGGAACAAGTTACAGGATAATGTCACCAAAGTGTCTTATCTCAGCCCAAAAATGCCATTTGAGCCACGATTTTTTAGGAAAGTGGGTGTCAGTTTTGTATGAAGGAAGGCATTGGGGCTCATGTTTTTGTGTTGGGGCTCCTAAAACCCACTTTTAGAGACCTCACAAAGTCAGCAGCCACTTAGAATGTACTGGGAACAAGTTACAGGAAAATGTCACCAAAGTGCTTATCTCAGTCTAATAATGCTATTTTGACCCAAGATTTTTTAAGAAAGTGGAAGTCAGTTTTGTCTGAAAGAAGGCATTAGGGCTCATGTATTTTGTGTTGGGCTCCTAAAACCCACTTTTAGAGACCTCACAAAGTCAGCAGCCACTTAGAATGTACTGGGAACAAGTTACAGGAAAATGTCACCAAAGTGCTTATCTCAGCCCAAAAATGCCATTTTGAGCCACGATTTTTTAAGGAAAGTGGGTGTCAGTTTTGTATGAAGGAAGGCATTGGGGCTCATGTATTTTGTGTTGGGCTCCTAAAACCCACTTTTAGAGACCTCACAAAGTCAGCAGCCACTTAGAATGTACTGGGAACAAGTTACAGGAAAATGTCACCAAAGTGCTTATCTCAGCCCAAAAATGCCATTTTGAGCCACGATTTTTTAAGGAAAGTGGGTGTCAGTTTTGTATGAAGGAAGGCATTGGGGCTCATGTATTTTGTGTTGGGCTCCTAAAACCCACTTTTAGAGACCTCACAAAGTCAGCAGCCACTTAGAATGTACTGGGAACAAGTTACAGGAAAATGTCACCAAAGTGCTTATCTCAGCCCAAAAATGCCATTTTGAGCCACGATTTTTTAAGGAAAGTGGGTGTCAGTTTTGTATGAAGGAAGGCATTGGGGCTCATGTATTTTGTGTTGGGCTCCTAAAACCCACTTTTAGAGACCTCACAAAGTCAGCAGCCACTTAGAATGTACTGGGAACAAGTTACAGGAAAATGTCACCAAAGTGCTTATCTCAGTCTAATAATGCTATTTTGACCCAAGATTTTTTTAAGAAAGTGGAAGTCAGTTTTGTCTGAAAGAAGGCATTAGGGCTCATGTATTTTGTGTTGGGCTCCTAAAACCCACTTTTAGAGACCTCACAAAGTCAGCAGCCACTTAGAATGTACTGGGAACAAGTTACAGGAAAATGTCACCAAAGTGCTTATCTCAGTCTAATAATGCTATTTTGACCCAAGATTTTTTTAAGAAAGTGGAAGTCAGTTTTGTCTGAAAGAAGGCATTAGGGCTCATGTATTTTGTGTTGGGCTCCTAAAACCCACTTTTAGAGACCTCACAAAGTCAGCAGCCACTTAGAATGTACTGGGAACAAGTTACAGGAAAATGTCACCAAAGTGCTTATCTCAGCCCAAAAATGCCATTTTGAGCCACGATTTTTTAAGGAAAGTGGGTGTCAGTTTTGTATGAAGGAAGGCATTGGGGCTCATGTATTTTGTGTTGGGCTCCTAAAACCCACTTTTAGAGACCTCACAAAGTCAGCAGCCACTTAGAATGTACTGGGAACAAGTTACAGGAAAATGTCACCAAAGTGCTTATCTCAGTCTAATAATGCTATTTTGACCCAAGATTTTTTTAAGAAAGTGGAAGTCAGTTTTGTCTGAAAGAAGGCATTAGGGCTCATGTATTTTGTGTTGGGCTCCTAAAACCCACTTTTAGAGACCTCACAAAGTCAGCAGCCACTTAGAATGTACTGGGAACAAGTTACAGGAAAATGTCACCAAAGTGCTTATCTCAGCCCAAAAATGCCATTTTGAGCCACGATTTTTTAAGGAAAGTGGGTGTCAGTTTTGTATGAAGGAAGGCATTGGGGCTCATGTATTTTGTGTTGGGCTCCTAAAACCCACTTTTAGAGACCTCACAAAGTCAGCAGCCACTTAGAATGTACTGGGAACAAGTTACAGGAAAATGTCACCAAAGTGCTTATCTCAGTCTAATAATGCTATTTTGACCCAAGATTTTTTTAAGAAAGTGGAAGTCAGTTTTGTCTGAAAGAAGGCATTAGGGCTCATGTATTTTGTGTTGGGCTCCTAAAACCCACTTTTAGAGACCTCACAAAGTCAGCAGCCACTTAGAATGTACTGGGAACAAGTTACAGGAAAATGTCACCAAAGTGCTTATCTCAGCCCAAAAATGCCATTTTGAGCCACGATTTTTTAAGGAAAGTGGGTGTCAGTTTTGTATGAAGGAAGGCATTGGGGCTCATGTATTTTGTGTTGGGCTCCTAAAACCCACTTTTAGAGACCTCACAAAGTCAGCAGCCACTTAGAATGTACTGGGAACAAGTTACAGGAAAATGTCACCAAAGTGCTTATCTCAGTCTAATAATGCTATTTTGACCCAAGATTTTTTTAAGAAAGTGGAAGTCAGTTTTGTCTGAAAGAAGGCATTAGGGCTCATGTATTTTGTGTTGGGCTCCTAAAACCCACTTTTAGAGACCTCACAAAGTCAGCAGCCACTTAGAATGTACTGGGAACAAGTTACAGGAAAATGTCACCAAAGTGCTTATCTCAGCCCAAAAATGCCATTTTGAGCCACGATTTTTTAAGGAAAGTGGGTGTCAGTTTTGTATGAAGGAAGGCATTGGGGCTCATGTATTTTGTGTTGGGCTCCTAAAACCCACTTTTAGAGACCTCACAAAGTCAGCAGCCACTTAGAATGTACTGGGAACAAGTTACAGGAAAATGTCACCAAAGTGCTTATCTCAGTCTAATAATGCTATTTTGACCCAAGATTTTTTTAAGAAAGTGGAAGTCAGTTTTGTCTGAAAGAAGGCATTAGGGCTCATGTATTTTGTGTTGGGCTCCTAAAACCCACTTTTAGAGACCTCACAAAGTCAGCAGCCACTTAGAATGTACTGGGAACAAGTTACAGGAAAATGTCACCAAAGTGCTTATCTCAGCCCAAAAATGCCATTTTGAGCCACGATTTTTTAAGGAAAGTGGGTGTCAGTTTTGTATGAAGGAAGGCATTGGGGCTCATGTATTTTGTGTTGGGCTCCTAAAACCCACTTTTAGAGACCTCACAAAGTCAGCAGCCACTTAGAATGTACTGGGAACAAGTTACAGGAAAATGTCACCAAAGTGCTTATCTCAGTCTAATAATGCTATTTTGACCCAAGATTTTTTTAAGAAAGTGGAAGTCAGTTTTGTCTGAAAGAAGGCATTAGGGCTCATGTATTTTGTGTTGGGCTCCTAAAACCCACTTTTAGAGACCTCACAAAGTCAGCAGCCACTTAGAATGTACTGGGAACAAGTTACAGGAAAATGTCACCAAAGTGCTTATCTCAGCCCAAAAATGCCATTTTGAGCCACGATTTTTTAAGGAAAGTGGGTGTCAGTTTTGTATGAAGGAAGGCATTGGGGCTCATGTATTTTGTGTTGGGCTCCTAAAACCCACTTTTAGAGACCTCACAAAGTCAGCAGCCACTTAGAATGTACTGGGAACAAGTTACAGGAAAATGTCACCAAAGTGCTTATCTCAGTCTAATAATGCTATTTTGACCCAAGATTTTTTTAAGAAAGTGGAAGTCAGTTTTGTCTGAAAGAAGGCATTAGGGCTCATGTATTTTGTGTTGGGCTCCTAAAACCCACTTTTAGAGACCTCACAAAGTCAGCAGCCACTTAGAATGTACTGGGAACAAGTTACAGGAAAATGTCACCAAAGTGCTTATCTCAGCCCAAAAATGCCATTTTGAGCCACGATTTTTTAAGGAAAGTGGGTGTCAGTTTTGTATGAAGGAAGGCATTGGGGCTCATGTATTTTGTGTTGGGCTCCTAAAACCCACTTTTAGAGACCTCACAAAGTCAGCAGCCACTTAGAATGTACTGGGAACAAGTTACAGGAAAATGTCACCAAAGTGCTTATCTCAGTCTAATAATGCTATTTTGACCCAAGATTTTTTTAAGAAAGTGGAAGTCAGTTTTGTCTGAAAGAAGGCATTAGGGCTCATGTATTTTGTGTTGGGCTCCTAAAACCCACTTTTAGAGACCTCACAAAGTCAGCAGCCACTTAGAATGTACTGGGAACAAGTTACAGGAAAATGTCACCAAAGTGCTTATCTCAGCCCAAAAATGCCATTTTGAGCCACGATTTTTTAAGGAAAGTGGGTGTCAGTTTTGTATGAAGGAAGGCATTGGGGCTCATGTATTTTGTGTTGGGCTCCTAAAACCCACTTTTAGAGACCTCACAAAGTCAGCAGCCACTTAGAATGTACTGGGAACAAGTTACAGGAAAATGTCACCAAAGTGCTTATCTCAGTCTAATAATGCTATTTTGACCCAAGATTTTTTTAAGAAAGTGGAAGTCAGTTTTGTCTGAAAGAAGGCATTAGGGCTCATGTATTTTGTGTTGGGCTCCTAAAACCCACTTTTAGAGACCTCACAAAGTCAGCAGCCACTTAGAATGTACTGGGAACAAGTTACAGGAAAATGTCACCAAAGTGCTTATCTCAGCCCAAAAATGCCATTTTGAGCCACGATTTTTTAAGGAAAGTGGGTGTCAGTTTTGTATGAAGGAAGGCATTGGGGCTCATGTATTTTGTGTTGGGCTCCTAAAACCCACTTTTAGAGACCTCACAAAGTCAGCAGCCACTTAGAATGTACTGGGAACAAGTTACAGGAAAATGTCACCAAAGTGCTTATCTCAGTCTAATAATGCTATTTTGACCCAAGATTTTTTTAAGAAAGTGGAAGTCAGTTTTGTCTGAAAGAAGGCATTAGGGCTCATGTATTTTGTGTTGGGCTCCTAAAACCCACTTTTAGAGACCTCACAAAGTCAGCAGCCACTTAGAATGTACTGGGAACAAGTTACAGGAAAATGTCACCAAAGTGCTTATCTCAGCCCAAAAATGCCATTTTGAGCCACGATTTTTTAAGGAAAGTGGGTGTCAGTTTTGTATGAAGGAAGGCATTGGGGCTCATGTATTTTGTGTTGGGCTCCTAAAACCCACTTTTAGAGACCTCACAAAGTCAGCAGCCACTTAGAATGTACTGGGAACAAGTTACAGGAAAATGTCACCAAAGTGCTTATCTCAGTCTAATAATGCTATTTTGACCCAAGATTTTTTTAAGAAAGTGGAAGTCAGTTTTGTCTGAAAGAAGGCATTAGGGCTCATGTATTTTGTGTTGGGCTCCTAAAACCCACTTTTAGAGACCTCACAAAGTCAGCAGCCACTTAGAATGTACTGGGAACAAGTTACAGGAAAATGTCACCAAAGTGCTTATCTCAGCCCAAAAATTCTATTTTGAGCCACGATTTTTTAAAGAAAGTGGGTGTCAGTTTTGTCTGAAGGAAGGCATTGGGGCTCATGTATTTTGTGTTGGGCTCCTAAAACCCACTTTTAGAGACCTCACAAAGTCAGCAGCCACTTAGAATGTACTGGGAACAAGTTACAGGAAAATGTCACCAAAGTGCTTATCTCAGTCTAAAAATGCTATTTTGACCCAAGATTTTTTAAAGAAAGTGGGTGTCAGTTTTGTCTGAAAGAAGGCATTAGGGCTCATGTATTTTGTGTTGGGCTCCTAAAACCCACTTTTAGAGACCTCACAAAGTCAGCAGCCACTTAGAATGTACTGGGAACAAGTTACAGGAAAATGTCACCAAAGTGCTTATCTCAGTCTAATAATGCTATTTTGACCCAAGATTTTTTTAAGAAAGTGGAAGTCAGTTTTGTCTGAAAGAAGGCATTAGGGCTCATGTATTTTGTGTTGGGCTCCTAAAACCCAATTTTACAGACCTCACAAAGTCAGCAGCCACTTAAAATGTACTGGGAACAAGTTACAGGAAAATGTCACCAAAGTGCTTATCTCAGCCCAAAAATGCTATTTTGAACCACGATTTTTTAAAGAAAGTGGGTGTCAGTTCTGTCTGAAGGAAGGCATTAGGGCTCATGTATTTTGTGTTGGGCTCCTAAAACCCACTTTTAGAGACCTCACAAAGTCAGCAGCCACTTAGAATGTACTGGGAACAAGTTACAGGAAAATGTCACCAAAGTGCTTATCTCAGCCCAAAAATGCTATTTTGAACCACGATTTTTTAAAGAAAGTGGGTGTCAGTTCTGTCTGAAGGAAGGCATTAGGGCTCATGTATTTTGTGTTGGGCTCCTAAAACCCACTTTTAGAGACCTCACAAAGTCAGCAGCCACTTAGAATGTACTGGGAACAAGTTACAGGAAAATGTCACCAAAGTGCTTATCTCAGCCCAAAAATGCCATTTTGAGCCACGATTTTTTAAGGAAAGTGGGTGTCAGTTTTGTATGAAGGAAGGCATTGGGGCTCATGTATTTTGTGTTGGGCTCCTAAAACCCACTTTTAGAGACCTCACAAAGTCAGCAGCCACTTAGAATGTACTGGGAACAAGTTACAGGAAAATGTCACCAAAGTGCTTATCTCAGTCTAATAATGCTATTTTGACCCAAGATTTTTTTAAGAAAGTGGAAGTCAGTTTTGTCTGAAAGAAGGCATTAGGGCTCATGTATTTTGTGTTGGGCTCCTAAAACCCACTTTTAGAGACCTCACAAAGTCAGCAGCCACTTAGAATGTACTGGGAACAAGTTACAGGAAAATGTCACCAAAGTGCTTATCTCAGTCTAATAATGCTATTTTGACCCAAGATTTTTTTAAGAAAGTGGAAGTCAGTTTTGTCTGAAAGAAGGCATTAGGGCTCATGTATTTTGTGTTGGGCTCCTAAAACCCACTTTTAGAGACCTCACAAAGTCAGCAGCCACTTAGAATGTACTGGGAACAAGTTACAGGAAAATGTCACCAAAGTGCTTATCTCAGCCCAAAAATGCCATTTTGAGCCACGATTTTTTTAAGAAAGTGGAAGTCAGTTTTGTCTGAAAGAAGGCATTAGGGCTCATGTATTTTGTGTTGGGCTCCTAAAACCCACTTTTAGAGACCTCACAAAGTCAGCAGCCACTTAGAATGTACTGGGAACAAGTTACAGGAAAATGTCACCAAAGTGCTTATCTCAGCCCAAAAATGCCATTTTGAGCCACGATTTTTTAAGGAAAGTGGGTGTCAGTTTTGTATGAAGGAAGGCATTGGGGCTCATGTATTTTGTGTTGGGCTCCTAAAACCCACTTTTAGAGACCTCACAAAGTCAGCAGCCACTTAGAATGTACTGGGAACAAGTTACAGGAAAATGTCACCAAAGTGCTTATCTCAGTCTAATAATGCTATTTTGACCCAAGATTTTTTTAAGAAAGTGGAAGTCAGTTTTGTCTGAAAGAAGGCATTAGGGCTCATGTATTTTGTGTTGGGCTCCTAAAACCCACTTTTAGAGACCTCACAAAGTCAGCAGCCACTTAGAATGTACTGGGAACAAGTTACAGGAAAATGTCACCAAAGTGCTTATCTCAGCCCAAAAATGCCATTTTGAGCCACGATTTTTTAAGGAAAGTGGGTGTCAGTTTTGTATGAAGGAAGGCATTGGGGCTCATGTATTTTGTGTTGGGCTCCTAAAACCCACTTTTAGAGACCTCACAAAGTCAGCAGCCACTTAGAATGTACTGGGAACAAGTTACAGGAAAATGTCACCAAAGTGCTTATCTCAGCCCAAAAATGCCATTTTGAGCCACGATTTTTTAAGGAAAGTGGGTGTCAGTTTTGTATGAAGGAAGGCATTGGGGCTCATGTATTTTGTGTTGGGCTCCTAAAACCCACTTTTAGAGACCTCACAAAGTCAGCAGCCACTTAGAATGTACTGGGAACAAGTTACAGGAAAATGTCACCAAAGTGCTTATCTCAGTCTAATAATGCTATTTTGACCCAAGATTTTTTTAAGAAAGTGGAAGTCAGTTTTGTCTGAAAGAAGGCATTAGGGCTCATGTATTTTGTGTTGGGCTCCTAAAACCCACTTTTAGAGACCTCACAAAGTCAGCAGCCACTTAGAATGTACTGGGAACAAGTTACAGGAAAATGTCACCAAAGTGCTTATCTCAGCCCAAAAATGCCATTTTGAGCCACGATTTTTTAAGGAAAGTGGGTGTCAGTTTTGTATGAAGGAAGGCATTGGGGCTCATGTATTTTGTGTTGGGCTCCTAAAACCCACTTTTAGAGACCTCACAAAGTCAGCAGCCACTTAGAATGTACTGGGAACAAGTTACAGGAAAATGTCACCAAAGTGCTTATCTCAGCCCAAAAATGCCATTTTGAGCCACGATTTTTTAAGGAAAGTGGGTGTCAGTTTTGTATGAAGGAAGGCATTGGGGCTCATGTATTTTGTGTTGGGCTCCTAAAACCCACTTTTAGAGACCTCACAAAGTCAGCAGCCACTTAGAATGTACTGGGAACAAGTTACAGGAAAATGTCACCAAAGTGCTTATCTCAGTCTAATAATGCTATTTTGACCCAAGATTTTTTTAAGAAAGTGGAAGTCAGTTTTGTCTGAAAGAAGGCATTAGGGCTCATGTATTTTGTGTTGGGCTCCTAAAACCCACTTTTAGAGACCTCACAAAGTCAGCAGCCACTTAGAATGTACTGGGAACAAGTTACAGGAAAATGTCACCAAAGTGCTTATCTCAGCCCAAAAATGCCATTTTGAGCCACGATTTTTTAAGGAAAGTGGGTGTCAGTTTTGTATGAAGGAAGGCATTGGGGCTCATGTATTTTGTGTTGGGCTCCTAAAACCCACTTTTAGAGACCTCACAAAGTCAGCAGCCACTTAGAATGTACTGGGAACAAGTTACAGGAAAATGTCACCAAAGTGCTTATCTCAGTCTAATAATGCTATTTTGACCCAAGATTTTTTTAAGAAAGTGGAAGTCAGTTTTGTCTGAAAGAAGGCATTAGGGCTCATGTATTTTGTGTTGGGCTCCTAAAACCCACTTTTAGAGACCTCACAAAGTCAGCAGCCACTTAGAATGTACTGGGAACAAGTTACAGGAAAATGTCACCAAAGTGCTTATCTCAGCCCAAAAATGCCATTTTGAGCCACGATTTTTTAAGGAAAGTGGGTGTCAGTTTTGTATGAAGGAAGGCATTGGGGCTCATGTATTTTGTGTTGGGCTCCTAAAACCCACTTTTAGAGACCTCACAAAGTCAGCAGCCACTTAGAATGTACTGGGAACAAGTTACAGGAAAATGTCACCAAAGTGCTTATCTCAGCCCAAAAATGCCATTTTGAGCCACGATTTTTTAAGGAAAGTGGGTGTCAGTTTTGTATGAAGGAAGGCATTGGGGCTCATGTATTTTGTGTTGGGCTCCTAAAACCCACTTTTAGAGACCTCACAAAGTCAGCAGCCACTTAGAATGTACTGGGAACAAGTTACAGGAAAATGTCACCAAAGTGCTTATCTCAGCCCAAAAATGCCATTTTGAGCCACGATTTTTTAAGGAAAGTGGGTGTCAGTTTTGTATGAAGGAAGGCATTGGGGCTCATGTATTTTGTGTTGGGCTCCTAAAACCCACTTTTAGAGACCTCACAAAGTCAGCAGCCACTTAGAATGTACTGGGAACAAGTTACAGGAAAATGTCACCAAAGTGCTTATCTCAGTCTAATAATGCTATTTTGACCCAAGATTTTTTTAAGAAAGTGGAAGTCAGTTTTGTCTGAAAGAAGGCATTAGGGCTCATGTATTTTGTGTTGGGCTCCTAAAACCCACTTTTAGAGACCTCACAAAGTCAGCAGCCACTTAGAATGTACTGGGAACAAGTTACAGGAAAATGTCACCAAAGTGCTTATCTCAGTCTAATAATGCTATTTTGACCCAAGATTTTTTTAAGAAAGTGGAAGTCAGTTTTGTCTGAAAGAAGGCATTAGGGCTCATGTATTTTGTGTTGGGCTCCTAAAACCCACTTTTAGAGACCTCACAAAGTCAGCAGCCACTTAGAATGTACTGGGAACAAGTTACAGGAAAATGTCACCAAAGTGCTTATCTCAGCCCAAAAATGCCATTTTGAGCCACGATTTTTTAAGGAAAGTGGGTGTCAGTTTTGTATGAAGGAAGGCATTGGGGCTCATGTATTTTGTGTTGGGCTCCTAAAACCCACTTTTAGAGACCTCACAAAGTCAGCAGCCACTTAGAATGTACTGGGAACAAGTTACAGGAAAATGTCACCAAAGTGCTTATCTCAGTCTAATAATGCTATTTTGACCCAAGATTTTTTTAAGAAAGTGGAAGTCAGTTTTGTCTGAAAGAAGGCATTAGGGCTCATGTATTTTGTGTTGGGCTCCTAAAACCCACTTTTAGAGACCTCACAAAGTCAGCAGCCACTTAGAATGTACTGGGAACAAGTTACAGGAAAATGTCACCAAAGTGCTTATCTCAGCCCAAAAATGCCATTTTGAGCCACGATTTTTTAAGGAAAGTGGGTGTCAGTTTTGTATGAAGGAAGGCATTGGGGCTCATGTATTTTGTGTTGGGCTCCTAAAACCCACTTTTAGAGACCTCACAAAGTCAGCAGCCACTTAGAATGTACTGGGAACAAGTTACAGGAAAATGTCACCAAAGTGCTTATCTCAGTCTAATAATGCTATTTTGACCCAAGATTTTTTTAAGAAAGTGGAAGTCAGTTTTGTCTGAAAGAAGGCATTAGGGCTCATGTATTTTGTGTTGGGCTCCTAAAACCCACTTTTAGAGACCTCACAAAGTCAGCAGCCACTTAGAATGTACTGGGAACAAGTTACAGGAAAATGTCACCAAAGTGCTTATCTCAGCCCAAAAATGCCATTTTGAGCCACGATTTTTTAAGGAAAGTGGGTGTCAGTTTTGTATGAAGGAAGGCATTGGGGCTCATGTATTTTGTGTTGGGCTCCTAAAACCCACTTTTAGAGACCTCACAAAGTCAGCAGCCACTTAGAATGTACTGGGAACAAGTTACAGGAAAATGTCACCAAAGTGCTTATCTCAGTCTAATAATGCTATTTTGACCCAAGATTTTTTTAAGAAAGTGGAAGTCAGTTTTGTCTGAAAGAAGGCATTAGGGCTCATGTATTTTGTGTTGGGCTCCTAAAACCCACTTTTAGAGACCTCACAAAGTCAGCAGCCACTTAGAATGTACTGGGAACAAGTTACAGGAAAATGTCACCAAAGTGCTTATCTCAGCCCAAAAATGCCATTTTGAGCCACGATTTTTTAAGGAAAGTGGGTGTCAGTTTTGTATGAAGGAAGGCATTGGGGCTCATGTATTTTGTGTTGGGCTCCTAAAACCCACTTTTAGAGACCTCACAAAGTCAGCAGCCACTTAGAATGTACTGGGAACAAGTTACAGGAAAATGTCACCAAAGTGCTTATCTCAGTCTAATAATGCTATTTTGACCCAAGATTTTTTTAAGAAAGTGGAAGTCAGTTTTGTCTGAAAGAAGGCATTAGGGCTCATGTATTTTGTGTTGGGCTCCTAAAACCCACTTTTAGAGACCTCACAAAGTCAGCAGCCACTTAGAATGTACTGGGAACAAGTTACAGGAAAATGTCACCAAAGTGCTTATCTCAGCCCAAAAATGCCATTTTGAGCCACGATTTTTTAAGGAAAGTGGGTGTCAGTTTTGTATGAAGGAAGGCATTGGGGCTCATGTATTTTGTGTTGGGCTCCTAAAACCCACTTTTAGAGACCTCACAAAGTCAGCAGCCACTTAGAATGTACTGGGAACAAGTTACAGGAAAATGTCACCAAAGTGCTTATCTCAGTCTAATAATGCTATTTTGACCCAAGATTTTTTTAAGAAAGTGGAAGTCAGTTTTGTCTGAAAGAAGGCATTAGGGCTCATGTATTTTGTGTTGGGCTCCTAAAACCCACTTTTAGAGACCTCACAAAGTCAGCAGCCACTTAGAATGTACTGGGAACAAGTTACAGGAAAATGTCACCAAAGTGCTTATCTCAGCCCAAAAATGCCATTTTGAGCCACGATTTTTTAAGGAAAGTGGGTGTCAGTTTTGTATGAAGGAAGGCATTGGGGCTCATGTATTTTGTGTTGGGCTCCTAAAACCCACTTTTAGAGACCTCACAAAGTCAGCAGCCACTTAGAATGTACTGGGAACAAGTTACAGGAAAATGTCACCAAAGTGCTTATCTCAGTCTAATAATGCTATTTTGACCCAAGATTTTTTTAAGAAAGTGGAAGTCAGTTTTGTCTGAAAGAAGGCATTAGGGCTCATGTATTTTGTGTTGGGCTCCTAAAACCCACTTTTAGAGACCTCACAAAGTCAGCAGCCACTTAGAATGTACTGGGAACAAGTTACAGGAAAATGTCACCAAAGTGCTTATCTCAGCCCAAAAATTCTATTTTGAGCCACGATTTTTTAAAGAAAGTGGGTGTCAGTTTTGTCTGAAGGAAGGCATTGGGGCTCATGTATTTTGTGTTGGGCTCCTAAAACCCACTTTTAGAGACCTCACAAAGTCAGCAGCCACTTAGAATGTACTGGGAACAAGTTACAGGAAAATGTCACCAAAGTGCTTATCTCAGTCTAAAAATGCTATTTTGACCCAAGATTTTTTAAAGAAAGTGGGTGTCAGTTTTGTCTGAAAGAAGGCATTAGGGCTCATGTATTTTGTGTTGGGCTCCTAAAACCCACTTTTAGAGACCTCACAAAGTCAGCAGCCACTTAGAATGTACTGGGAACAAGTTACAGGAAAATGTCACCAAAGTGCTTATCTCAGTCTAATAATGCTATTTTGACCCAAGATTTTTTTAAGAAAGTGGAAGTCAGTTTTGTCTGAAAGAAGGCATTAGGGCTCATGTATTTTGTGTTGGGCTCCTAAAACCCAATTTTACAGACCTCACAAAGTCAGCAGCCACTTAAAATGTACTGGGAACAAGTTACAGGAAAATGTCACCAAAGTGCTTATCTCAGCCCAAAAATGCTATTTTGAACCACGATTTTTTAAAGAAAGTGGGTGTCAGTTCTGTCTGAAGGAAGGCATTAGGGCTCATGTATTTTGTGTTGGGCTCCTAAAACCCACTTTTAGAGACCTCACAAAGTCAGCAGCCACTTAGAATGTACTGGGAACAAGTTACAGGAAAATGTCACCAAAGTGCTTATCTCAGCCCAAAAATGCTATTTTGAACCACGATTTTTTAAAGAAAGTGGGTGTCAGTTCTGTCTGAAGGAAGGCATTAGGGCTCATGTATTTTGTGTTGGGCTCCTAAAACCCACTTTTAGAGACCTCACAAAGTCAGCAGCCACTTAGAATGTACTGGGAACAAGTTACAGGAAAATGTCACCAAAGTGCTTATCTCAGCCCAAAAATGCCATTTTGAGCCACGATTTTTTAAGGAAAGTGGGTGTCAGTTTTGTATGAAGGAAGGCATTGGGGCTCATGTATTTTGTGTTGGGCTCCTAAAACCCACTTTTAGAGACCTCACAAAGTCAGCAGCCACTTAGAATGTACTGGGAACAAGTTACAGGAAAATGTCACCAAAGTGCTTATCTCAGTCTAATAATGCTATTTTGACCCAAGATTTTTTTAAGAAAGTGGAAGTCAGTTTTGTCTGAAAGAAGGCATTAGGGCTCATGTATTTTGTGTTGGGCTCCTAAAACCCACTTTTAGAGACCTCACAAAGTCAGCAGCCACTTAGAATGTACTGGGAACAAGTTACAGGAAAATGTCACCAAAGTGCTTATCTCAGTCTAATAATGCTATTTTGACCCAAGATTTTTTTAAGAAAGTGGAAGTCAGTTTTGTCTGAAAGAAGGCATTAGGGCTCATGTATTTTGTGTTGGGCTCCTAAAACCCACTTTTAGAGACCTCACAAAGTCAGCAGCCACTTAGAATGTACTGGGAACAAGTTACAGGAAAATGTCACCAAAGTGCTTATCTCAGCCCAAAAATGCCATTTTGAGCCACGATTTTTTAAGGAAAGTGGGTGTCAGTTTTGTATGAAGGAAGGCATTGGGGCTCATGTATTTTGTGTTGGGCTCCTAAAACCCACTTTTAGAGACCTCACAAAGTCAGCAGCCACTTAGAATGTACTGGGAACAAGTTACAGGAAAATGTCACCAAAGTGCTTATCTCAGTCTAATAATGCTATTTTGACCCAAGATTTTTTTAAGAAAGTGGAAGTCAGTTTTGTCTGAAAGAAGGCATTAGGGCTCATGTATTTTGTGTTGGGCTCCTAAAACCCACTTTTAGAGACCTCACAAAGTCAGCAGCCACTTAGAATGTACTGGGAACAAGTTACAGGAAAATGTCACCAAAGTGCTTATCTCAGCCCAAAAATGCCATTTTGAGCCACGATTTTTTAAGGAAAGTGGGTGTCAGTTTTGTATGAAGGAAGGCATTGGGGCTCATGTATTTTGTGTTGGGCTCCTAAAACCCACTTTTAGAGACCTCACAAAGTCAGCAGCCACTTAGAATGTACTGGGAACAAGTTACAGGAAAATGTCACCAAAGTGCTTATCTCAGTCTAATAATGCTATTTTGACCCAAGATTTTTTTAAGAAAGTGGAAGTCAGTTTTGTCTGAAAGAAGGCATTAGGGCTCATGTATTTTGTGTTGGGCTCCTAAAACCCACTTTTAGAGACCTCACAAAGTCAGCAGCCACTTAGAATGTACTGGGAACAAGTTACAGGAAAATGTCACCAAAGTGCTTATCTCAGCCCAAAAATGCCATTTTGAGCCACGATTTTTTAAGGAAAGTGGGTGTCAGTTTTGTATGAAGGAAGGCATTGGGGCTCATGTATTTTGTGTTGGGCTCCTAAAACCCACTTTTAGAGACCTCACAAAGTCAGCAGCCACTTAGAATGTACTGGGAACAAGTTACAGGAAAATGTCACCAAAGTGCTTATCTCAGTCTAATAATGCTATTTTGACCCAAGATTTTTTTAAGAAAGTGGAAGTCAGTTTTGTCTGAAAGAAGGCATTAGGGCTCATGTATTTTGTGTTGGGCTCCTAAAACCCACTTTTAGAGACCTCACAAAGTCAGCAGCCACTTAGAATGTACTGGGAACAAGTTACAGGAAAATGTCACCAAAGTGCTTATCTCAGCCCAAAAATGCCATTTTGAGCCACGATTTTTTAAGGAAAGTGGGTGTCAGTTTTGTATGAAGGAAGGCATTGGGGCTCATGTATTTTGTGTTGGGCTCCTAAAACCCACTTTTAGAGACCTCACAAAGTCAGCAGCCACTTAGAATGTACTGGGAACAAGTTACAGGAAAATGTCACCAAAGTGCTTATCTCAGCCCAAAAATGCCATTTTGAGCCACGATTTTTTAAGGAAAGTGGGTGTCAGTTTTGTATGAAGGAAGGCATTGGGGCTCATGTATTTTGTGTTGGGCTCCTAAAACCCACTTTTAGAGACCTCACAAAGTCAGCAGCCACTTAGAATGTACTGGGAACAAGTTACAGGAAAATGTCACCAAAGTGCTTATCTCAGCCCAAAAATGCCATTTTGAGCCACGATTTTTTAAGGAAAGTGGGTGTCAGTTTTGTATGAAGGAAGGCATTGGGGCTCATGTATTTTGTGTTGGGCTCCTAAAACCCACTTTTAGAGACCTCACAAAGTCAGCAGCCACTTAGAATGTACTGGGAACAAGTTACAGGAAAATGTCACCAAAGTGCTTATCTCAGTCTAATAATGCTATTTTGACCCAAGATTTTTTTAAGAAAGTGGAAGTCAGTTTTGTCTGAAAGAAGGCATTAGGGCTCATGTATTTTGTGTTGGGCTCCTAAAACCCACTTTTAGAGACCTCACAAAGTCAGCAGCCACTTAGAATGTACTGGGAACAAGTTACAGGAAAATGTCACCAAAGTGCTTATCTCAGTCTAATAATGCTATTTTGACCCAAGATTTTTTTAAGAAAGTGGAAGTCAGTTTTGTCTGAAAGAAGGCATTAGGGCTCATGTATTTTGTGTTGGGCTCCTAAAACCCACTTTTAGAGACCTCACAAAGTCAGCAGCCACTTAGAATGTACTGGGAACAAGTTACAGGAAAATGTCACCAAAGTGCTTATCTCAGCCCAAAAATGCCATTTTGAGCCACGATTTTTTAAGGAAAGTGGGTGTCAGTTTTGTATGAAGGAAGGCATTGGGGCTCATGTATTTTGTGTTGGGCTCCTAAAACCCACTTTTAGAGACCTCACAAAGTCAGCAGCCACTTAGAATGTACTGGGAACAAGTTACAGGAAAATGTCACCAAAGTGCTTATCTCAGTCTAATAATGCTATTTTGACCCAAGATTTTTTTAAGAAAGTGGAAGTCAGTTTTGTCTGAAAGAAGGCATTAGGGCTCATGTATTTTGTGTTGGGCTCCTAAAACCCACTTTTAGAGACCTCACAAAGTCAGCAGCCACTTAGAATGTACTGGGAACAAGTTACAGGAAAATGTCACCAAAGTGCTTATCTCAGTCTAATAATGCTATTTTGACCCAAGATTTTTTTAAGAAAGTGGAAGTCAGTTTTGTCTGAAAGAAGGCATTAGGGCTCATGTATTTTGTGTTGGGCTCCTAAAACCCACTTTTAGAGACCTCACAAAGTCAGCAGCCACTTAGAATGTACTGGGAACAAGTTACAGGAAAATGTCACCAAAGTGCTTATCTCAGTCTAATAATGCTATTTTGACCCAAGATTTTTTTAAGAAAGTGGAAGTCAGTTTTGTCTGAAAGAAGGCATTAGGGCTCATGTATTTTGTGTTGGGCTCCTAAAACCCACTTTTAGAGACCTCACAAAGTCAGCAGCCACTTAGAATGTACTGGGAACAAGTTACAGGAAAATGTCACCAAAGTGCTTATCTCAGCCCAAAAATGCCATTTTGAGCCACGATTTTTTAAGGAAAGTGGGTGTCAGTTTTGTATGAAGGAAGGCATTGGGGCTCATGTATTTTGTGTTGGGCTCCTAAAACCCACTTTTAGAGACCTCACAAAGTCAGCAGCCACTTAGAATGTACTGGGAACAAGTTACAGGAAAATGTCACCAAAGTGCTTATCTCAGCCCAAAAATGCCATTTTGAGCCACGATTTTTTAAGGAAAGTGGGTGTCAGTTTTGTATGAAGGAAGGCATTGGGGCTCATGTATTTTGTGTTGGGCTCCTAAAACCCACTTTTAGAGACCTCACAAAGTCAGCAGCCACTTAGAATGTACTGGGAACAAGTTACAGGAAAATGTCACCAAAGTGCTTATCTCAGCCCAAAAATGCCATTTTGAGCCACGATTTTTTAAGGAAAGTGGGTGTCAGTTTTGTATGAAGGAAGGCATTGGGGCTCATGTATTTTGTGTTGGGCTCCTAAAACCCACTTTTAGAGACCTCACAAAGTCAGCAGCCACTTAGAATGTACTGGGAACAAGTTACAGGAAAATGTCACCAAAGTGCTTATCTCAGTCTAATAATGCTATTTTGACCCAAGATTTTTTTAAGAAAGTGGAAGTCAGTTTTGTCTGAAAGAAGGCATTAGGGCTCATGTATTTTGTGTTGGGCTCCTAAAACCCACTTTTAGAGACCTCACAAAGTCAGCAGCCACTTAGAATGTACTGGGAACAAGTTACAGGAAAATGTCACCAAAGTGCTTATCTCAGTCTAATAATGCTATTTTGACCCAAGATTTTTTTAAGAAAGTGGAAGTCAGTTTTGTCTGAAAGAAGGCATTAGGGCTCATGTATTTTGTGTTGGGCTCCTAAAACCCACTTTTAGAGACCTCACAAAGTCAGCAGCCACTTAGAATGTACTGGGAACAAGTTACAGGAAAATGTCACCAAAGTGCTTATCTCAGCCCAAAAATGCCATTTTGAGCCACGATTTTTTAAGGAAAGTGGGTGTCAGTTTTGTATGAAGGAAGGCATTGGGGCTCATGTATTTTGTGTTGGGCTCCTAAAACCCACTTTTAGAGACCTCACAAAGTCAGCAGCCACTTAGAATGTACTGGGAACAAGTTACAGGAAAATGTCACCAAAGTGCTTATCTCAGTCTAATAATGCTATTTTGACCCAAGATTTTTTTAAGAAAGTGGAAGTCAGTTTTGTCTGAAAGAAGGCATTAGGGCTCATGTATTTTGTGTTGGGCTCCTAAAACCCACTTTTAGAGACCTCACAAAGTCAGCAGCCACTTAGAATGTACTGGGAACAAGTTACAGGAAAATGTCACCAAAGTGCTTATCTCAGTCTAATAATGCTATTTTGACCCAAGATTTTTTTAAGAAAGTGGAAGTCAGTTTTGTCTGAAAGAAGGCATTAGGGCTCATGTATTTTGTGTTGGGCTCCTAAAACCCACTTTTAGAGACCTCACAAAGTCAGCAGCCACTTAGAATGTACTGGGAACAAGTTACAGGAAAATGTCACCAAAGTGCTTATCTCAGTCTAATAATGCTATTTTGACCCAAGATTTTTTTAAGAAAGTGGAAGTCAGTTTTGTCTGAAAGAAGGCATTAGGGCTCATGTATTTTGTGTTGGGCTCCTAAAACCCACTTTTAGAGACCTCACAAAGTCAGCAGCCACTTAGAATGTACTGGGAACAAGTTACAGGAAAATGTCACCAAAGTGCTTATCTCAGCCCAAAAATGCCATTTTGAGCCACGATTTTTTAAGGAAAGTGGGTGTCAGTTTTGTATGAAGGAAGGCATTGGGGCTCATGTATTTTGTGTTGGGCTCCTAAAACCCACTTTTAGAGACCTCACAAAGTCAGCAGCCACTTAGAATGTACTGGGAACAAGTTACAGGAAAATGTCACCAAAGTGCTTATCTCAGTCTAATAATGCTATTTTGACCCAAGATTTTTTTAAGAAAGTGGAAGTCAGTTTTGTCTGAAAGAAGGCATTAGGGCTCATGTATTTTGTGTTGGGCTCCTAAAACCCACTTTTAGAGACCTCACAAAGTCAGCAGCCACTTAGAATGTACTGGGAACAAGTTACAGGAAAATGTCACCAAAGTGCTTATCTCAGCCCAAAAATGCCATTTTGAGCCACGATTTTTTAAGGAAAGTGGGTGTCAGTTTTGTATGAAGGAAGGCATTGGGGCTCATGTATTTTGTGTTGGGCTCCTAAAACCCACTTTTAGAGACCTCACAAAGTCAGCAGCCACTTAGAATGTACTGGGAACAAGTTACAGGAAAATGTCACCAAAGTGCTTATCTCAGTCTAATAATGCTATTTTGACCCAAGATTTTTTTAAGAAAGTGGAAGTCAGTTTTGTCTGAAAGAAGGCATTAGGGCTCATGTATTTTGTGTTGGGCTCCTAAAACCCACTTTTAGAGACCTCACAAAGTCAGCAGCCACTTAGAATGTACTGGGAACAAGTTACAGGAAAATGTCACCAAAGTGCTTATCTCAGCCCAAAAATGCCATTTTGAGCCACGATTTTTTAAGGAAAGTGGGTGTCAGTTTTGTATGAAGGAAGGCATTGGGGCTCATGTATTTTGTGTTGGGCTCCTAAAACCCACTTTTAGAGACCTCACAAAGTCAGCAGCCACTTAGAATGTACTGGGAACAAGTTACAGGAAAATGTCACCAAAGTGCTTATCTCAGTCTAATAATGCTATTTTGACCCAAGATTTTTTTAAGAAAGTGGAAGTCAGTTTTGTCTGAAAGAAGGCATTAGGGCTCATGTATTTTGTGTTGGGCTCCTAAAACCCACTTTTAGAGACCTCACAAAGTCAGCAGCCACTTAGAATGTACTGGGAACAAGTTACAGGAAAATGTCACCAAAGTGCTTATCTCAGCCCAAAAATGCCATTTTGAGCCACGATTTTTTAAGGAAAGTGGGTGTCAGTTTTGTATGAAGGAAGGCATTGGGGCTCATGTATTTTGTGTTGGGCTCCTAAAACCCACTTTTAGAGACCTCACAAAGTCAGCAGCCACTTAGAATGTACTGGGAACAAGTTACAGGAAAATGTCACCAAAGTGCTTATCTCAGTCTAATAATGCTATTTTGACCCAAGATTTTTTTAAGAAAGTGGAAGTCAGTTTTGTCTGAAAGAAGGCATTAGGGCTCATGTATTTTGTGTTGGGCTCCTAAAACCCACTTTTAGAGACCTCACAAAGTCAGCAGCCACTTAGAATGTACTGGGAACAAGTTACAGGAAAATGTCACCAAAGTGCTTATCTCAGCCCAAAAATTCTATTTTGAGCCACGATTTTTTAAAGAAAGTGGGTGTCAGTTTTGTCTGAAGGAAGGCATTGGGGCTCATGTATTTTGTGTTGGGCTCCTAAAACCCACTTTTAGAGACCTCACAAAGTCAGCAGCCACTTAGAATGTACTGGGAACAAGTTACAGGAAAATGTCACCAAAGTGCTTATCTCAGTCTAAAAATGCTATTTTGACCCAAGATTTTTTAAAGAAAGTGGGTGTCAGTTTTGTCTGAAAGAAGGCATTAGGGCTCATGTATTTTGTGTTGGGCTCCTAAAACCCACTTTTAGAGACCTCACAAAGTCAGCAGCCACTTAGAATGTACTGGGAACAAGTTACAGGAAAATGTCACCAAAGTGCTTATCTCAGTCTAATAATGCTATTTTGACCCAAGATTTTTTTAAGAAAGTGGAAGTCAGTTTTGTCTGAAAGAAGGCATTAGGGCTCATGTATTTTGTGTTGGGCTCCTAAAACCCAATTTTACAGACCTCACAAAGTCAGCAGCCACTTAAAATGTACTGGGAACAAGTTACAGGAAAATGTCACCAAAGTGCTTATCTCAGCCCAAAAATGCTATTTTGAACCACGATTTTTTAAAGAAAGTGGGTGTCAGTTCTGTCTGAAGGAAGGCATTAGGGCTCATGTATTTTGTGTTGGGCTCCTAAAACCCACTTTTAGAGACCTCACAAAGTCAGCAGCCACTTAGAATGTACTGGGAACAAGTTACAGGAAAATGTCACCAAAGTGCTTATCTCAGCCCAAAAATGCTATTTTGAACCACGATTTTTTAAAGAAAGTGGGTGTCAGTTCTGTCTGAAGGAAGGCATTAGGGCTCATGTATTTTGTGTTGGGCTCCTAAAACCCACTTTTAGAGACCTCACAAAGTCAGCAGCCACTTAGAATGTACTGGGAACAAGTTACAGGAAAATGTCACCAAAGTGCTTATCTCAGCCCAAAAATGCCATTTTGAGCCACGATTTTTTAAGGAAAGTGGGTGTCAGTTTTGTATGAAGGAAGGCATTGGGGCTCATGTATTTTGTGTTGGGCTCCTAAAACCCACTTTTAGAGACCTCACAAAGTCAGCAGCCACTTAGAATGTACTGGGAACAAGTTACAGGAAAATGTCACCAAAGTGCTTATCTCAGTCTAATAATGCTATTTTGACCCAAGATTTTTTTAAGAAAGTGGAAGTCAGTTTTGTCTGAAAGAAGGCATTAGGGCTCATGTATTTTGTGTTGGGCTCCTAAAACCCACTTTTAGAGACCTCACAAAGTCAGCAGCCACTTAGAATGTACTGGGAACAAGTTACAGGAAAATGTCACCAAAGTGCTTATCTCAGTCTAATAATGCTATTTTGACCCAAGATTTTTTTAAGAAAGTGGAAGTCAGTTTTGTCTGAAAGAAGGCATTAGGGCTCATGTATTTTGTGTTGGGCTCCTAAAACCCACTTTTAGAGACCTCACAAAGTCAGCAGCCACTTAGAATGTACTGGGAACAAGTTACAGGAAAATGTCACCAAAGTGCTTATCTCAGCCCAAAAATGCCATTTTGAGCCACGATTTTTTAAGGAAAGTGGGTGTCAGTTTTGTATGAAGGAAGGCATTGGGGCTCATGTATTTTGTGTTGGGCTCCTAAAACCCACTTTTAGAGACCTCACAAAGTCAGCAGCCACTTAGAATGTACTGGGAACAAGTTACAGGAAAATGTCACCAAAGTGCTTATCTCAGTCTAATAATGCTATTTTGACCCAAGATTTTTTTAAGAAAGTGGAAGTCAGTTTTGTCTGAAAGAAGGCATTAGGGCTCATGTATTTTGTGTTGGGCTCCTAAAACCCACTTTTAGAGACCTCACAAAGTCAGCAGCCACTTAGAATGTACTGGGAACAAGTTACAGGAAAATGTCACCAAAGTGCTTATCTCAGCCCAAAAATGCCATTTTGAGCCACGATTTTTTAAGGAAAGTGGGTGTCAGTTTTGTATGAAGGAAGGCATTGGGGCCCATGTATTTTGTGTTGGGCTCCTAAAACCCACTTTTAGAGACCTCACAAAGTCAGCAGCCACTTAGAATGTACTGGGAACAAGTTACAGGAAAATGTCACCAAAGTGCTTATCTCAGTCTAATAATGCTATTTTGACCCAAGATTTTTTTAAGAAAGTGGAAGTCAGTTTTGTCTGAAAGAAGGCATTAGGGCTCATGTATTTTGTGTTGGGCTCCTAAAACCCACTTTTAGAGACCTCACAAAGTCAGCAGCCACTTAGAATGTACTGGGAACAAGTTACAGGAAAATGTCACCAAAGTGCTTATCTCAGCCCAAAAATGCCATTTTGAGCCACGATTTTTTAAGGAAAGTGGGTGTCAGTTTTGTATGAAGGAAGGCATTGGGGCTCATGTATTTTGTGTTGGGCTCCTAAAACCCACTTTTAGAGACCTCACAAAGTCAGCAGCCACTTAGAATGTACTGGGAACAAGTTACAGGAAAATGTCACCAAAGTGCTTATCTCAGCCCAAAAATGCCATTTTGAGCCACGATTTTTTAAGGAAAGTGGGTGTCAGTTTTGTATGAAGGAAGGCATTGGGGCTCATGTATTTTGTGTTGGGCTCCTAAAACCCACTTTTAGAGACCTCACAAAGTCAGCAGCCACTTAGAATGTACTGGGAACAAGTTACAGGAAAATGTCACCAAAGTGCTTATCTCAGCCCAAAAATGCCATTTTGAGCCACGATTTTTTAAGGAAAGTGGGTGTCAGTTTTGTATGAAGGAAGGCATTGGGGCTCATGTATTTTGTGTTGGGCTCCTAAAACCCACTTTTAGAGACCTCACAAAGTCAGCAGCCACTTAGAATGTACTGGGAACAAGTTACAGGAAAATGTCACCAAAGTGCTTATCTCAGTCTAATAATGCTATTTTGACCCAAGATTTTTTTAAGAAAGTGGAAGTCAGTTTTGTCTGAAAGAAGGCATTAGGGCTCATGTATTTTGTGTTGGGCTCCTAAAACCCACTTTTAGAGACCTCACAAAGTCAGCAGCCACTTAGAATGTACTGGGAACAAGTTACAGGAAAATGTCACCAAAGTGCTTATCTCAGCCCAAAAATGCCATTTTGAGCCACGATTTTTTAAGGAAAGTGGGTGTCAGTTTTGTATGAAGGAAGGCATTGGGGCTCATGTATTTTGTGTTGGGCTCCTAAAACCCACTTTTAGAGACCTCACAAAGTCAGCAGCCACTTAGAATGTACTGGGAACAAGTTACAGGAAAATGTCACCAAAGTGCTTATCTCAGCCCAAAAATGCCATTTTGAGCCACGATTTTTTAAGGAAAGTGGGTGTCAGTTTTGTATGAAGGAAGGCATTGGGGCTCATGTATTTTGTGTTGGGCTCCTAAAACCCACTTTTAGAGACCTCACAAAGTCAGCAGCCACTTAGAATGTACTGGGAACAAGTTACAGGAAAATGTCACCAAAGTGCTTATCTCAGTCTAATAATGCTATTTTGACCCAAGATTTTTTTAAGAAAGTGGAAGTCAGTTTTGTCTGAAAGAAGGCATTAGGGCTCATGTATTTTGTGTTGGGCTCCTAAAACCCACTTTTAGAGACCTCACAAAGTCAGCAGCCACTTAGAATGTACTGGGAACAAGTTACAGGAAAATGTCACCAAAGTGCTTATCTCAGCCCAAAAATGCCATTTTGAGCCACGATTTTTTAAGGAAAGTGGGTGTCAGTTTTGTATGAAGGAAGGCATTGGGGCTCATGTATTTTGTGTTGGGCTCCTAAAACCCACTTTTAGAGACCTCACAAAGTCAGCAGCCACTTAGAATGTACTGGGAACAAGTTACAGGAAAATGTCACCAAAGTGCTTATCTCAGTCTAATAATGCTATTTTGACCCAAGATTTTTTTAAGAAAGTGGAAGTCAGTTTTGTCTGAAAGAAGGCATTAGGGCTCATGTATTTTGTGTTGGGCTCCTAAAACCCACTTTTAGAGACCTCACAAAGTCAGCAGCCACTTAGAATGTACTGGGAACAAGTTACAGGAAAATGTCACCAAAGTGCTTATCTCAGCCCAAAAATTCTATTTTGAGCCACGATTTTTTAAAGAAAGTGGGTGTCAGTTTTGTCTGAAGGAAGGCATTGGGGCTCATGTATTTTGTGTTGGGCTCCTAAAACCCACTTTTAGAGACCTCACAAAGTCAGCAGCCACTTAGAATGTACTGGGAACAAGTTACAGGAAAATGTCACCAAAGTGCTTATCTCAGTCTAAAAATGCTATTTTGACCCAAGATTTTTTAAAGAAAGTGGGTGTCAGTTTTGTCTGAAAGAAGGCATTAGGGCTCATGTATTTTGTGTTGGGCTCCTAAAACCCACTTTTAGAGACCTCACAAAGTCAGCAGCCACTTAGAATGTACTGGGAACAAGTTACAGGAAAATGTCACCAAAGTGCTTATCTCAGTCTAATAATGCTATTTTGACCCAAGATTTTTTTAAGAAAGTGGAAGTCAGTTTTGTCTGAAAGAAGGCATTAGGGCTCATGTATTTTGTGTTGGGCTCCTAAAACCCAATTTTACAGACCTCACAAAGTCAGCAGCCACTTAAAATGTACTGGGAACAAGTTACAGGAAAATGTCACCAAAGTGCTTATCTCAGCCCAAAAATGCTATTTTGAACCACGATTTTTTAAAGAAAGTGGGTGTCAGTTCTGTCTGAAGGAAGGCATTAGGGCTCATGTATTTTGTGTTGGGCTCCTAAAACCCACTTTTAGAGACCTCACAAAGTCAGCAGCCACTTAGAATGTACTGGGAACAAGTTACAGGAAAATGTCACCAAAGTGCTTATCTCAGCCCAAAAATGCTATTTTGAACCACGATTTTTTAAAGAAAGTGGGTGTCAGTTCTGTCTGAAGGAAGGCATTAGGGCTCATGTATTTTGTGTTGGGCTCCTAAAACCCACTTTTAGAGACCTCACAAAGTCAGCAGCCACTTAGAATGTACTGGGAACAAGTTACAGGAAAATGTCACCAAAGTGCTTATCTCAGCCCAAAAATGCCATTTTGAGCCACGATTTTTTAAGGAAAGTGGGTGTCAGTTTTGTATGAAGGAAGGCATTGGGGCTCATGTATTTTGTGTTGGGCTCCTAAAACCCACTTTTAGAGACCTCACAAAGTCAGCAGCCACTTAGAATGTACTGGGAACAAGTTACAGGAAAATGTCACCAAAGTGCTTATCTCAGTCTAATAATGCTATTTTGACCCAAGATTTTTTTAAGAAAGTGGAAGTCAGTTTTGTCTGAAAGAAGGCATTAGGGCTCATGTATTTTGTGTTGGGCTCCTAAAACCCACTTTTAGAGACCTCACAAAGTCAGCAGCCACTTAGAATGTACTGGGAACAAGTTACAGGAAAATGTCACCAAAGTGCTTATCTCAGTCTAATAATGCTATTTTGACCCAAGATTTTTTTAAGAAAGTGGAAGTCAGTTTTGTCTGAAAGAAGGCATTAGGGCTCATGTATTTTGTGTTGGGCTCCTAAAACCCACTTTTAGAGACCTCACAAAGTCAGCAGCCACTTAGAATGTACTGGGAACAAGTTACAGGAAAATGTCACCAAAGTGCTTATCTCAGCCCAAAAATGCCATTTTGAGCCACGATTTTTTAAGGAAAGTGGGTGTCAGTTTTGTATGAAGGAAGGCATTGGGGCTCATGTATTTTGTGTTGGGCTCCTAAAACCCACTTTTAGAGACCTCACAAAGTCAGCAGCCACTTAGAATGTACTGGGAACAAGTTACAGGAAAATGTCACCAAAGTGCTTATCTCAGTCTAATAATGCTATTTTGACCCAAGATTTTTTTAAGAAAGTGGAAGTCAGTTTTGTCTGAAAGAAGGCATTAGGGCTCATGTATTTTGTGTTGGGCTCCTAAAACCCACTTTTAGAGACCTCACAAAGTCAGCAGCCACTTAGAATGTACTGGGAACAAGTTACAGGAAAATGTCACCAAAGTGCTTATCTCAGCCCAAAAATGCCATTTTGAGCCACGATTTTTTAAGGAAAGTGGGTGTCAGTTTTGTATGAAGGAAGGCATTGGGGCTCATGTATTTTGTGTTGGGCTCCTAAAACCCACTTTTAGAGACCTCACAAAGTCAGCAGCCACTTAGAATGTACTGGGAACAAGTTACAGGAAAATGTCACCAAAGTGCTTATCTCAGTCTAATAATGCTATTTTGACCCAAGATTTTTTTAAGAAAGTGGAAGTCAGTTTTGTCTGAAAGAAGGCATTAGGGCTCATGTATTTTGTGTTGGGCTCCTAAAACCCACTTTTAGAGACCTCACAAAGTCAGCAGCCACTTAGAATGTACTGGGAACAAGTTACAGGAAAATGTCACCAAAGTGCTTATCTCAGCCCAAAAATGCCATTTTGAGCCACGATTTTTTAAGGAAAGTGGGTGTCAGTTTTGTATGAAGGAAGGCATTGGGGCTCATGTATTTTGTGTTGGGCTCCTAAAACCCACTTTTAGAGACCTCACAAAGTCAGCAGCCACTTAGAATGTACTGGGAACAAGTTACAGGAAAATGTCACCAAAGTGCTTATCTCAGTCTAATAATGCTATTTTGACCCAAGATTTTTTTAAGAAAGTGGAAGTCAGTTTTGTCTGAAAGAAGGCATTAGGGCTCATGTATTTTGTGTTGGGCTCCTAAAACCCACTTTTAGAGACCTCACAAAGTCAGCAGCCACTTAGAATGTACTGGGAACAAGTTACAGGAAAATGTCACCAAAGTGCTTATCTCAGCCCAAAAATGCCATTTTGAGCCACGATTTTTTAAGGAAAGTGGGTGTCAGTTTTGTATGAAGGAAGGCATTGGGGCTCATGTATTTTGTGTTGGGCTCCTAAAACCCACTTTTAGAGACCTCACAAAGTCAGCAGCCACTTAGAATGTACTGGGAACAAGTTACAGGAAAATGTCACCAAAGTGCTTATCTCAGCCCAAAAATGCCATTTTGAGCCACGATTTTTTAAGGAAAGTGGGTGTCAGTTTTGTATGAAGGAAGGCATTGGGGCTCATGTATTTTGTGTTGGGCTCCTAAAACCCACTTTTAGAGACCTCACAAAGTCAGCAGCCACTTAGAATGTACTGGGAACAAGTTACAGGAAAATGTCACCAAAGTGCTTATCTCAGCCCAAAAATGCCATTTTGAGCCACGATTTTTTAAGGAAAGTGGGTGTCAGTTTTGTATGAAGGAAGGCATTGGGGCTCATGTATTTTGTGTTGGGCTCCTAAAACCCACTTTTAGAGACCTCACAAAGTCAGCAGCCACTTAGAATGTACTGGGAACAAGTTACAGGAAAATGTCACCAAAGTGCTTATCTCAGTCTAATAATGCTATTTTGACCCAAGATTTTTTTAAGAAAGTGGAAGTCAGTTTTGTCTGAAAGAAGGCATTAGGGCTCATGTATTTTGTGTTGGGCTCCTAAAACCCACTTTTAGAGACCTCACAAAGTCAGCAGCCACTTAGAATGTACTGGGAACAAGTTACAGGAAAATGTCACCAAAGTGCTTATCTCAGTCTAATAATGCTATTTTGACCCAAGATTTTTTTAAGAAAGTGGAAGTCAGTTTTGTCTGAAAGAAGGCATTAGGGCTCATGTATTTTGTGTTGGGCTCCTAAAACCCACTTTTAGAGACCTCACAAAGTCAGCAGCCACTTAGAATGTACTGGGAACAAGTTACAGGAAAATGTCACCAAAGTGCTTATCTCAGCCCAAAAATGCCATTTTGAGCCACGATTTTTTAAGGAAAGTGGGTGTCAGTTTTGTATGAAGGAAGGCATTGGGGCTCATGTATTTTGTGTTGGGCTCCTAAAACCCACTTTTAGAGACCTCACAAAGTCAGCAGCCACTTAGAATGTACTGGGAACAAGTTACAGGAAAATGTCACCAAAGTGCTTATCTCAGTCTAATAATGCTATTTTGACCCAAGATTTTTTTAAGAAAGTGGAAGTCAGTTTTGTCTGAAAGAAGGCATTAGGGCTCATGTATTTTGTGTTGGGCTCCTAAAACCCACTTTTAGAGACCTCACAAAGTCAGCAGCCACTTAGAATGTACTGGGAACAAGTTACAGGAAAATGTCACCAAAGTGCTTATCTCAGTCTAATAATGCTATTTTGACCCAAGATTTTTTTAAGAAAGTGGAAGTCAGTTTTGTCTGAAAGAAGGCATTAGGGCTCATGTATTTTGTGTTGGGCTCCTAAAACCCACTTTTAGAGACCTCACAAAGTCAGCAGCCACTTAGAATGTACTGGGAACAAGTTACAGGAAAATGTCACCAAAGTGCTTATCTCAGCCCAAAAATGCCATTTTGAGCCACGATTTTTTAAGGAAAGTGGGTGTCAGTTTTGTATGAAGGAAGGCATTGGGGCTCATGTATTTTGTGTTGGGCTCCTAAAACCCACTTTTAGAGACCTCACAAAGTCAGCAGCCACTTAGAATGTACTGGGAACAAGTTACAGGAAAATGTCACCAAAGTGCTTATCTCAGCCCAAAAATGCCATTTTGAGCCACGATTTTTTAAGGAAAGTGGGTGTCAGTTTTGTATGAAGGAAGGCATTGGGGCTCATGTATTTTGTGTTGGGCTCCTAAAACCCACTTTTAGAGACCTCACAAAGTCAGCAGCCACTTAGAATGTACTGGGAACAAGTTACAGGAAAATGTCACCAAAGTGCTTATCTCAGCCCAAAAATGCCATTTTGAGCCACGATTTTTTAAGGAAAGTGGGTGTCAGTTTTGTATGAAGGAAGGCATTGGGGCTCATGTATTTTGTGTTGGGCTCCTAAAACCCACTTTTAGAGACCTCACAAAGTCAGCAGCCACTTAGAATGTACTGGGAACAAGTTACAGGAAAATGTCACCAAAGTGCTTATCTCAGTCTAATAATGCTATTTTGACCCAAGATTTTTTTAAGAAAGTGGAAGTCAGTTTTGTCTGAAAGAAGGCATTAGGGCTCATGTATTTTGTGTTGGGCTCCTAAAACCCACTTTTAGAGACCTCACAAAGTCAGCAGCCACTTAGAATGTACTGGGAACAAGTTACAGGAAAATGTCACCAAAGTGCTTATCTCAGTCTAATAATGCTATTTTGACCCAAGATTTTTTAAGAAAGTGGAAGTCAGTTTTGTCTGAAAGAAGGCATTAGGGCTCATGTATTTTGTGTTGGGCTCCTAAAACCCACTTTTAGAGACCTCACAAAGTCAGCAGCCACTTAGAATGTACTGGGAACAAGTTACAGGAAAATGTCACCAAAGTGCTTATCTCAGCCCAAAAATGCCATTTTGAGCCACGATTTTTTAAGGAAAGTGGGTGTCAGTTTTGTATGAAGGAAGGCATTGGGGCTCATGTATTTTGTGTTGGGCTCCTAAAACCCACTTTTAGAGACCTCACAAAGTCAGCAGCCACTTAGAATGTACTGGGAACAAGTTACAGGAAAATGTCACCAAAGTGCTTATCTCAGTCTAATAATGCTATTTTGACCCAAGATTTTTTTAAGAAAGTGGAAGTCAGTTTTGTCTGAAAGAAGGCATTAGGGCTCATGTATTTTGTGTTGGGCTCCTAAAACCCAATTTTACAGACCTCACAAAGTCAGCAGCCACTTAAAATGTACTGGGAACAAGTTACAGGAAAATGTCACCAAAGTGCTTATCTCAGCCCAAAAATGCTATTTTGAACCACGATTTTTTAAAGAAAGTGGGTGTCAGTTCTGTCTGAAGGAAGGCATTAGGGCTCATGTATTTTGTGTTGGGCTCCTAAAACCCACTTTTAGAGACCTCACAAAGTCAGCAGCCACTTAGAATGTACTGGGAACAAGTTACAGGAAAATGTCACCAAAGTGCTTATCTCAGCCCAAAAATGCCATTTTGAGCCACGATTTTTTAAGGAAAGTGGGTGTCAGTTTTGTATGAAGGAAGGCATTGGGGCTCATGTATTTTGTGTTGGGCTCCTAAAACCCACTTTTAGAGACCTCACAAAGTCAGCAGCCACTTAGAATGTACTGGGAACAAGTTACAGGAAAATGTCACCAAAGTGCTTATCTCAGTCTAATAATGCTATTTTGACCCAAGATTTTTTAAGAAAGTGGAAGTCAGTTTTGTCTGAAAGAAGGCATTAGGGCTCATGTATTTTGTGTTGGGCTCCTAAAACCCACTTTTAGAGACCTCACAAAGTCAGCAGCCACTTAGAATGTACTGGGAACAAGTTACAGGAAAATGTCACCAAAGTGCTTATCTCAGTCTAATAATGCTATTTTGACCCAAGATTTTTTTAAGAAAGTGGAAGTCAGTTTTGTCTGAAAGAAGGCATTAGGGCTCATGTATTTTGTGTTGGGCTCCTAAAACCCACTTTTAGAGACCTCACAAAGTCAGCAGCCACTTAGAATGTACTGGGAACAAGTTACAGGAAAATGTCACCAAAGTGCTTATCTCAGCCCAAAAATGCCATTTTGAGCCACGATTTTTTAAGGAAAGTGGGTGTCAGTTTTGTATGAAGGAAGGCATTGGGGCTCATGTATTTTGTGTTGGGCTCCTAAAACCCACTTTTAGAGACCTCACAAAGTCAGCAGCCACTTAGAATGTACTGGGAACAAGTTACAGGAAAATGTCACCAAAGTGCTTATCTCAGTCTAATAATGCTATTTTGACCCAAGATTTTTTTAAGAAAGTGGAAGTCAGTTTTGTCTGAAAGAAGGCATTAGGGCTCATGTATTTTGTGTTGGGCTCCTAAAACCCAATTTTGACAGACCTCACAAAGTCAGCAGCCACTTAAAATGTACTGGGAACAAGTTACAGGAAAATGTCACCAAAGTGCTTATCTCAGCCCAAAAATGCTATTTTGAACCACGATTTTTTAAAGAAAGTGGGTGTCAGTTCTGTCTGAAGGAAGGCATTAGGGCTCATGTATTTTGTGTTGGGCTCCTAAAACCCACTTTTAGAGACCTCACAAAGTCAGCAGCCACTTAGAATGTACTGGGAACAAGTTACAGGAAAATGTCACCAAAGTGCTTATCTCAGCCCAAAAATGCCATTTTGAGCCACGATTTTTTAAGGAAAGTGGGTGTCAGTTTTGTATGAAGGAAGGCATTGGGGCTCATGTATTTTGTGTTGGGCTCCTAAAACCCACTTTTAGAGACCTCACAAAGTCAGCAGCCACTTAGAATGTACTGGGAACAAGTTACAGGAAAATGTCACCAAAGTGCTTATCTCAGTCTAATAATGCTATTTTGACCCAAGATTTTTTTAAGAAAGTGGAAGTCAGTTTTGTCTGAAAGAAGGCATTAGGGCTCATGTATTTTGTGTTGGGCTCCTAAAACCCACTTTTAGAGACCTCACAAAGTCAGCAGCCACTTAGAATGTACTGGGAACAAGTTACAGGAAAATGTCACCAAAGTGCTTATCTCAGTCTAATAATGCTATTTTGACCCAAGATTTTTTTAAGAAAGTGGAAGTCAGTTTTGTCTGAAAGAAGGCATTAGGGCTCATGTATTTTGTGTTGGGCTCCTAAAACCCACTTTTAGAGACCTCACAAAGTCAGCAGCCACTTAGAATGTACTGGGAACAAGTTACAGGAAAATGTCACCAAAGTGCTTATCTCAGCCCAAAAATGCCATTTTGAGCCACGATTTTTTAAGGAAAGTGGGTGTCAGTTTTGTATGAAGGAAGGCATTGGGGCTCATGTATTTTGTGTTGGGCTCCTAAAACCCACTTTTAGAGACCTCACAAAGTCAGCAGCCACTTAGAATGTACTGGGAACAAGTTACAGGAAAATGTCACCAAAGTGCTTATCTCAGCCCAAAAATGCCATTTTGAGCCACGATTTTTTAAGGAAAGTGGGTGTCAGTTTTGTATGAAGGAAGGCATTGGGGCTCATGTATTTTGTGTTGGGCTCCTAAAACCCACTTTTAGAGACCTCACAAAGTCAGCAGCCACTTAGAATGTACTGGGAACAAGTTACAGGAAAATGTCACCAAAGTGCTTATCTCAGTCTAATAATGCTATTTTGACCCAAGATTTTTTTAAGAAAGTGGAAGTCAGTTTTGTCTGAAAGAAGGCATTAGGGCTCATGTATTTTGTGTTGGGCTCCTAAAACCCACTTTTAGAGACCTCACAAAGTCAGCAGCCACTTAGAATGTACTGGGAACAAGTTACAGGAAAATGTCACCAAAGTGCTTATCTCAGCCCAAAAATGCCATTTTGAGCCACGATTTTTTAAGGAAAGTGGGTGTCAGTTTTGTATGAAGGAAGGCATTGGGGCTCATGTATTTTGTGTTGGGCTCCTAAAACCCACTTTTAGAGACCTCACAAAGTCAGCAGCCACTTAGAATGTACTGGGAACAAGTTACAGGAAAATGTCACCAAAGTGCTTATCTCAGTCTAATAATGCTATTTTGACCCAAGATTTTTTTAAGAAAGTGGAAGTCAGTTTTGTCTGAAAGAAGGCATTAGGGCTCATGTATTTTGTGTTGGGCTCCTAAAACCCACTTTTAGAGACCTCACAAAGTCAGCAGCCACTTAGAATGTACTGGGAACAAGTTACAGGAAAATGTCACCAAAGTGCTTATCTCAGCCCAAAAATGCCATTTTGAGCCACGATTTTTTAAGGAAAGTGGGTGTCAGTTTTGTATGAAGGAAGGCATTGGGGCTCATGTATTTTGTGTTGGGCTCCTAAAACCCACTTTTAGAGACCTCACAAAGTCAGCAGCCACTTAGAATGTACTGGGAACAAGTTACAGGAAAATGTCACCAAAGTGCTTATCTCAGTCTAATAATGCTATTTTGACCCAAGATTTTTTTAAGAAAGTGGAAGTCAGTTTTGTCTGAAAGAAGGCATTAGGGCTCATGTATTTTGTGTTGGGCTCCTAAAACCCAATTTTACAGACCTCACAAAGTCAGCAGCCACTTAAAATGTACTGGGAACAAGTTACAGGAAAATGTCACCAAAGTGCTTATCTCAGCCCAAAAATGCTATTTTGAACCACGATTTTTTAAAGAAAGTGGGTGTCAGTTCTGTCTGAAGGAAGGCATTAGGGCTCATGTATTTTGTGTTGGGCTCCTAAAACCCACTTTTAGAGACCTCACAAAGTCAGCAGCCACTTAGAATGTACTGGGAACAAGTTACAGGAAAATGTCACCAAAGTGCTTATCTCAGCCCAAAAATGCCATTTTGAGCCACGATTTTTTAAGGAAAGTGGGTGTCAGTTTTGTATGAAGGAAGGCATTGGGGCTCATGTATTTTGTGTTGGGCTCCTAAAACCCACTTTTAGAGACCTCACAAAGTCAGCAGCCACTTAGAATGTACTGGGAACAAGTTACAGGAAAATGTCACCAAAGTGCTTATCTCAGTCTAATAATGCTATTTTGACCCAAGATTTTTTTAAGAAAGTGGAAGTCAGTTTTGTCTGAAAGAAGGCATTAGGGCTCATGTATTTTGTGTTGGGCTCCTAAAACCCACTTTTAGAGACCTCACAAAGTCAGCAGCCACTTAGAATGTACTGGGAACAAGTTACAGGAAAATGTCACCAAAGTGCTTATCTCAGCCCAAAAATGCCATTTTGAGCCACGATTTTTTAAGGAAAGTGGGTGTCAGTTTTGTATGAAGGAAGGCATTGGGGCTCATGTATTTTGTGTTGGGCTCCTAAAACCCACTTTTAGAGACCTCACAAAGTCAGCAGCCACTTAGAATGTACTGGGAACAAGTTACAGGAAAATGTCACCAAAGTGCTTATCTCAGCCCAAAAATGCCATTTTGAGCCACGATTTTTTAAGGAAAGTGGGTGTCAGTTTTGTATGAAGGAAGGCATTGGGGCTCATGTATTTTGTGTTGGGCTCCTAAAACCCACTTTTAGAGACCTCACAAAGTCAGCAGCCACTTAGAATGTACTGGGAACAAGTTACAGGAAAATGTCACCAAAGTGCTTATCTCAGCCCAAAAATGCCATTTTGAGCCACGATTTTTTAAGGAAAGTGGGTGTCAGTTTTGTATGAAGGAAGGCATTGGGGCTCATGTATTTTGTGTTGGGCTCCTAAAACCCACTTTTAGAGACCTCACAAAGTCAGCAGCCACTTAGAATGTACTGGGAACAAGTTACAGGAAAATGTCACCAAAGTGCTTATCTCAGTCTAATAATGCTATTTTGACCCAAGATTTTTTTAAGAAAGTGGAAGTCAGTTTTGTCTGAAAGAAGGCATTAGGGCTCATGTATTTTGTGTTGGGCTCCTAAAACCCACTTTTAGAGACCTCACAAAGTCAGCAGCCACTTAGAATGTACTGGGAACAAGTTACAGGAAAATGTCACCAAAGTGCTTATCTCAGTCTAATAATGCTATTTTGACCCAAGATTTTTTTAAGAAAGTGGAAGTCAGTTTTGTCTGAAAGAAGGCATTAGGGCTCATGTATTTTGTGTTGGGCTCCTAAAACCCACTTTTAGAGACCTCACAAAGTCAGCAGCCACTTAGAATGTACTGGGAACAAGTTACAGGAAAATGTCACCAAAGTGCTTATCTCAGCCCAAAAATGCCATTTTGAGCCACGATTTTTTAAGGAAAGTGGGTGTCAGTTTTGTATGAAGGAAGGCATTGGGGCTCATGTATTTTGTGTTGGGCTCCTAAAACCCACTTTTAGAGACCTCACAAAGTCAGCAGCCACTTAGAATGTACTGGGAACAAGTTACAGGAAAATGTCACCAAAGTGCTTATCTCAGTCTAATAATGCTATTTTGACCCAAGATTTTTTTAAGAAAGTGGAAGTCAGTTTTGTCTGAAAGAAGGCATTAGGGCTCATGTATTTTGTGTTGGGCTCCTAAAACCCACTTTTAGAGACCTCACAAAGTCAGCAGCCACTTAGAATGTACTGGGAACAAGTTACAGGAAAATGTCACCAAAGTGCTTATCTCAGTCTAATAATGCTATTTTGACCCAAGATTTTTTTAAGAAAGTGGAAGTCAGTTTTGTCTGAAAGAAGGCATTAGGGCTCATGTATTTTGTGTTGGGCTCCTAAAACCCACTTTTAGAGACCTCACAAAGTCAGCAGCCACTTAGAATGTACTGGGAACAAGTTACAGGAAAATGTCACCAAAGTGCTTATCTCAGTCTAATAATGCTATTTTGACCCAAGATTTTTTTAAGAAAGTGGAAGTCAGTTTTGTCTGAAAGAAGGCATTAGGGCTCATGTATTTTGTGTTGGGCTCCTAAAACCCACTTTTAGAGACCTCACAAAGTCAGCAGCCACTTAGAATGTACTGGGAACAAGTTACAGGAAAATGTCACCAAAGTGCTTATCTCAGCCCAAAAATGCCATTTTGAGCCACGATTTTTTAAGGAAAGTGGGTGTCAGTTTTGTATGAAGGAAGGCATTGGGGCTCATGTATTTTGTGTTGGGCTCCTAAAACCCACTTTTAGAGACCTCACAAAGTCAGCAGCCACTTAGAATGTACTGGGAACAAGTTACAGGAAAATGTCACCAAAGTGCTTATCTCAGCCCAAAAATGCCATTTTGAGCCACGATTTTTTAAGGAAAGTGGGTGTCAGTTTTGTATGAAGGAAGGCATTGGGGCTCATGTATTTTGTGTTGGGCTCCTAAAACCCACTTTTAGAGACCTCACAAAGTCAGCAGCCACTTAGAATGTACTGGGAACAAGTTACAGGAAAATGTCACCAACGTGCTTATCTCAGTCTAATAATGCTATTTTGACCCAAGATTTTTTTAAGAAAGTGGAAGTCAGTTTTGTCTGAAAGAAGGCATTAGGGCTCATGTATTTTGTGTTGGGCTCCTAAAACCCACTTTTAGAGACCTCACAAAGTCAGCAGCCACTTAGAATGTACTGGGAACAAGTTACAGGAAAATGTCACCAAAGTGCTTATCTCAGTCTAATAATGCTATTTTGACCCAAGATTTTTTTAAGAAAGTGGAAGTCAGTTTTGTCTGAAAGAAGGCATTAGGGCTCATGTATTTTGTGTTGGGCTCCTAAAACCCACTTTTAGAGACCTCACAAAGTCAGCAGCCACTTAGAATGTACTGGGAACAAGTTACAGGAAAATGTCACCAAAGTGCTTATCTCAGCCCAAAAATGCCATTTTGAGCCACGATTTTTTAAGGAAAGTGGGTGTCAGTTTTGTATGAAGGAAGGCATTGGGGCTCATGTATTTTGTGTTGGGCTCCTAAAACCCACTTTTAGAGACCTCACAAAGTCAGCAGCCACTTAGAATGTACTGGGAACAAGTTACAGGAAAATGTCACCAAAGTGCTTATCTCAGTCTAATAATGCTATTTTGACCCAAGATTTTTTTAAGAAAGTGGAAGTCAGTTTTGTCTGAAAGAAGGCATTAGGGCTCATGTATTTTGTGTTGGGCTCCTAAAACCCAATTTTACAGACCTCACAAAGTCAGCAGCCACTTAAAATGTACTGGGAACAAGTTACAGGAAAATGTCACCAAAGTGCTTATCTCAGCCCAAAAATGCTATTTTGAACCACGATTTTTTAAAGAAAGTGGGTGTCAGTTCTGTCTGAAGGAAGGCATTAGGGCTCATGTATTTTGTGTTGGGCTCCTAAAACCCACTTTTAGAGACCTCACAAAGTCAGCAGCCACTTAGAATGTACTGGGAACAAGTTACAGGAAAATGTCACCAAAGTGCTTATCTCAGCCCAAAAATGCCATTTTGAGCCACGATTTTTTAAGGAAAGTGGGTGTCAGTTTTGTATGAAGGAAGGCATTGGGGCTCATGTATTTTGTGTTGGGCTCCTAAAACCCACTTTTAGAGACCTCACAAAGTCAGCAGCCACTTAGAATGTACTGGGAACAAGTTACAGGAAAATGTCACCAAAGTGCTTATCTCAGTCTAATAATGCTATTTTGACCCAAGATTTTTTTAAGAAAGTGGAAGTCAGTTTTGTCTGAAAGAAGGCATTAGGGCTCATGTATTTTGTGTTGGGCTCCTAAAACCCACTTTTAGAGACCTCACAAAGTCAGCAGCCACTTAGAATGTACTGGGAACAAGTTACAGGAAAATGTCACCAAAGTGCTTATCTCAGTCTAATAATGCTATTTTGACCCAAGATTTTTTTAAGAAAGTGGAAGTCAGTTTTGTCTGAAAGAAGGCATTAGGGCTCATGTATTTTGTGTTGGGCTCCTAAAACCCACTTTTAGAGACCTCACAAAGTCAGCAGCCACTTAGAATGTACTGGGAACAAGTTACAGGAAAATGTCACCAAAGTGCTTATCTCAGCCCAAAAATGCCATTTTGAGCCACGATTTTTTAAGGAAAGTGGGTGTCAGTTTTGTATGAAGGAAGGCATTGGGGCTCATGTATTTTGTGTTGGGCTCCTAAAACCCACTTTTAGAGACCTCACAAAGTCAGCAGCCACTTAGAATGTACTGGGAACAAGTTACAGGAAAATGTCACCAAAGTGCTTATCTCAGCCCAAAAATGCCATTTTGAGCCACGATTTTTTAAGGAAAGTGGGTGTCAGTTTTGTATGAAGGAAGGCATTGGGGCTCATGTATTTTGTGTTGGGCTCCTAAAACCCACTTTTAGAGACCTCACAAAGTCAGCAGCCACTTAGAATGTACTGGGAACAAGTTACAGGAAAATGTCACCAAAGTGCTTATCTCAGTCTAATAATGCTATTTTGACCCAAGATTTTTTTAAGAAAGTGGAAGTCAGTTTTGTCTGAAAGAAGGCATTAGGGCTCATGTATTTTGTGTTGGGCTCCTAAAACCCACTTTTAGAGACCTCACAAAGTCAGCAGCCACTTAGAATGTACTGGGAACAAGTTACAGGAAAATGTCACCAAAGTGCTTATCTCAGCCCAAAAATGCCATTTTGAGCCACGATTTTTTAAGGAAAGTGGGTGTCAGTTTTGTATGAAGGAAGGCATTGGGGCTCATGTATTTTGTGTTGGGCTCCTAAAACCCACTTTTAGAGACCTCACAAAGTCAGCAGCCACTTAGAATGTACTGGGAACAAGTTACAGGAAAATGTCACCAAAGTGCTTATCTCAGTCTAATAATGCTATTTTGACCCAAGATTTTTTTAAGAAAGTGGAAGTCAGTTTTGTCTGAAAGAAGGCATTAGGGCTCATGTATTTTGTGTTGGGCTCCTAAAACCCACTTTTAGAGACCTCACAAAGTCAGCAGCCACTTAGAATGTACTGGGAACAAGTTACAGGAAAATGTCACCAAAGTGCTTATCTCAGCCCAAAAATGCCATTTTGAGCCACGATTTTTTAAGGAAAGTGGGTGTCAGTTTTGTATGAAGGAAGGCATTGGGGCTCATGTATTTTGTGTTGGGCTCCTAAAACCCACTTTTAGAGACCTCACAAAGTCAGCAGCCACTTAGAATGTACTGGGAACAAGTTACAGGAAAATGTCACCAAAGTGCTTATCTCAGTCTAATAATGCTATTTTGACCCAAGATTTTTTTAAGAAAGTGGAAGTCAGTTTTGTCTGAAAGAAGGCATTAGGGCTCATGTATTTTGTGTTGGGCTCCTAAAACCCAATTTTACAGACCTCACAAAGTCAGCAGCCACTTAAAATGTACTGGGAACAAGTTACAGGAAAATGTCACCAAAGTGCTTATCTCAGCCCAAAAATGCTATTTTGAACCACGATTTTTTAAAGAAAGTGGGTGTCAGTTCTGTCTGAAGGAAGGCATTAGGGCTCATGTATTTTGTGTTGGGCTCCTAAAACCCACTTTTAGAGACCTCACAAAGTCAGCAGCCACTTAGAATGTACTGGGAACAAGTTACAGGAAAATGTCACCAAAGTGCTTATCTCAGTCTAATAATGCTATTTTGACCCAAGATTTTTTTAAGAAAGTGGAAGTCAGTTTTGTCTGAAAGAAGGCATTAGGGCTCATGTATTTTGTGTTGGGCTCCTAAAACCCACTTTTAGAGACCTCACAAAGTCAGCAGCCACTTAGAATGTACTGGGAACAAGTTACAGGAAAATGTCACCAAAGTGCTTATCTCAGTCTAATAATGCTATTTTGACCCAAGATTTTTTTAAGAAAGTGGAAGTCAGTTTTGTCTGAAAGAAGGCATTAGGGCTCATGTATTTTGTGTTGGGCTCCTAAAACCCACTTTTAGAGACCTCACAAAGTCAGCAGCCACTTAGAATGTACTGGGAACAAGTTACAGGAAAATGTCACCAAAGTGCTTATCTCAGCCCAAAAATGCCATTTTGAGCCACGATTTTTTAAGGAAAGTGGGTGTCAGTTTTGTATGAAGGAAGGCATTGGGGCTCATGTATTTTGTGTTGGGCTCCTAAAACCCACTTTTAGAGACCTCACAAAGTCAGCAGCCACTTAGAATGTACTGGGAACAAGTTACAGGAAAATGTCACCAAAGTGCTTATCTCAGCCCAAAAATGCCATTTTGAGCCACGATTTTTTAAGGAAAGTGGGTGTCAGTTTTGTATGAAGGAAGGCATTGGGGCTCATGTATTTTGTGTTGGGCTCCTAAAACCCACTTTTAGAGACCTCACAAAGTCAGCAGCCACTTAGAATGTACTGGGAACAAGTTACAGGAAAATGTCACCAACGTGCTTATCTCAGTCTAATAATGCTATTTTGACCCAAGATTTTTTTAAGAAAGTGGAAGTCAGTTTTGTCTGAAAGAAGGCATTAGGGCTCATGTATTTTGTGTTGGGCTCCTAAAACCCACTTTTAGAGACCTCACAAAGTCAGCAGCCACTTAGAATGTACTGGGAACAAGTTACAGGAAAATGTCACCAAAGTGCTTATCTCAGTCTAATAATGCTATTTTGACCCAAGATTTTTTTAAGAAAGTGGAAGTCAGTTTTGTCTGAAAGAAGGCATTAGGGCTCATGTATTTTGTGTTGGGCTCCTAAAACCCACTTTTAGAGACCTCACAAAGTCAGCAGCCACTTAGAATGTACTGGGAACAAGTTACAGGAAAATGTCACCAAAGTGCTTATCTCAGCCCAAAAATGCCATTTTGAGCCACGATTTTTTAAGGAAAGTGGGTGTCAGTTTTGTATGAAGGAAGGCATTGGGGCTCATGTATTTTGTGTTGGGCTCCTAAAACCCACTTTTAGAGACCTCACAAAGTCAGCAGCCACTTAGAATGTACTGGGAACAAGTTACAGGAAAATGTCACCAAAGTGCTTATCTCAGTCTAATAATGCTATTTTGACCCAAGATTTTTTTAAGAAAGTGGAAGTCAGTTTTGTCTGAAAGAAGGCATTAGGGCTCATGTATTTTGTGTTGGGCTCCTAAAACCCAATTTTACAGACCTCACAAAGTCAGCAGCCACTTAAAATGTACTGGGAACAAGTTACAGGAAAATGTCACCAAAGTGCTTATCTCAGCCCAAAAATGCTATTTTGAACCACGATTTTTTAAAGAAAGTGGGTGTCAGTTCTGTCTGAAGGAAGGCATTAGGGCTCATGTATTTTGTGTTGGGCTCCTAAAACCCACTTTTAGAGACCTCACAAAGTCAGCAGCCACTTAGAATGTACTGGGAACAAGTTACAGGAAAATGTCACCAAAGTGCTTATCTCAGCCCAAAAATGCCATTTTGAGCCACGATTTTTTAAGGAAAGTGGGTGTCAGTTTTGTATGAAGGAAGGCATTGGGGCTCATGTATTTTGTGTTGGGCTCCTAAAACCCACTTTTAGAGACCTCACAAAGTCAGCAGCCACTTAGAATGTACTGGGAACAAGTTACAGGAAAATGTCACCAAAGTGCTTATCTCAGTCTAATAATGCTATTTTGACCCAAGATTTTTTTAAGAAAGTGGAAGTCAGTTTTGTCTGAAAGAAGGCATTAGGGCTCATGTATTTTGTGTTGGGCTCCTAAAACCCACTTTTAGAGACCTCACAAAGTCAGCAGCCACTTAGAATGTACTGGGAACAAGTTACAGGAAAATGTCACCAAAGTGCTTATCTCAGTCTAATAATGCTATTTTGACCCAAGATTTTTTTAAGAAAGTGGAAGTCAGTTTTGTCTGAAAGAAGGCATTAGGGCTCATGTATTTTGTGTTGGGCTCCTAAAACCCACTTTTAGAGACCTCACAAAGTCAGCAGCCACTTAGAATGTACTGGGAACAAGTTACAGGAAAATGTCACCAAAGTGCTTATCTCAGCCCAAAAATGCCATTTTGAGCCACGATTTTTTAAGGAAAGTGGGTGTCAGTTTTGTATGAAGGAAGGCATTGGGGCTCATGTATTTTGTGTTGGGCTCCTAAAACCCACTTTTAGAGACCTCACAAAGTCAGCAGCCACTTAGAATGTACTGGGAACAAGTTACAGGAAAATGTCACCAAAGTGCTTATCTCAGCCCAAAAATGCCATTTTGAGCCACGATTTTTTAAGGAAAGTGGGTGTCAGTTTTGTATGAAGGAAGGCATTGGGGCTCATGTATTTTGTGTTGGGCTCCTAAAACCCACTTTTAGAGACCTCACAAAGTCAGCAGCCACTTAGAATGTACTGGGAACAAGTTACAGGAAAATGTCACCAAAGTGCTTATCTCAGTCTAATAATGCTATTTTGACCCAAGATTTTTTTAAGAAAGTGGAAGTCAGTTTTGTCTGAAAGAAGGCATTAGGGCTCATGTATTTTGTGTTGGGCTCCTAAAACCCACTTTTAGAGACCTCACAAAGTCAGCAGCCACTTAGAATGTACTGGGAACAAGTTACAGGAAAATGTCACCAAAGTGCTTATCTCAGCCCAAAAATGCCATTTTGAGCCACGATTTTTTAAGGAAAGTGGGTGTCAGTTTTGTATGAAGGAAGGCATTGGGGCTCATGTATTTTGTGTTGGGCTCCTAAAACCCACTTTTAGAGACCTCACAAAGTCAGCAGCCACTTAGAATGTACTGGGAACAAGTTACAGGAAAATGTCACCAAAGTGCTTATCTCAGTCTAATAATGCTATTTTGACCCAAGATTTTTTTAAGAAAGTGGAAGTCAGTTTTGTCTGAAAGAAGGCATTAGGGCTCATGTATTTTGTGTTGGGCTCCTAAAACCCACTTTTAGAGACCTCACAAAGTCAGCAGCCACTTAGAATGTACTGGGAACAAGTTACAGGAAAATGTCACCAAAGTGCTTATCTCAGCCCAAAAATGCCATTTTGAGCCACGATTTTTTAAGGAAAGTGGGTGTCAGTTTTGTATGAAGGAAGGCATTGGGGCTCATGTATTTTGTGTTGGGCTCCTAAAACCCACTTTTAGAGACCTCACAAAGTCAGCAGCCACTTAGAATGTACTGGGAACAAGTTACAGGAAAATGTCACCAAAGTGCTTATCTCAGTCTAATAATGCTATTTTGACCCAAGATTTTTTTAAGAAAGTGGAAGTCAGTTTTGTCTGAAAGAAGGCATTAGGGCTCATGTATTTTGTGTTGGGCTCCTAAAACCCAATTTTACAGACCTCACAAAGTCAGCAGCCACTTAAAATGTACTGGGAACAAGTTACAGGAAAATGTCACCAAAGTGCTTATCTCAGCCCAAAAATGCTATTTTGAACCACGATTTTTTAAAGAAAGTGGGTGTCAGTTCTGTCTGAAGGAAGGCATTAGGGCTCATGTATTTTGTGTTGGGCTCCTAAAACCCACTTTTAGAGACCTCACAAAGTCAGCAGCCACTTAGAATGTACTGGGAACAAGTTACAGGAAAATGTCACCAAAGTGCTTATCTCAGCCCAAAAATGCCATTTTGAGCCACGATTTTTTAAGGAAAGTGGGTGTCAGTTTTGTATGAAGGAAGGCATTGGGGCTCATGTATTTTGTGTTGGGCTCCTAAAACCCACTTTTAGAGACCTCACAAAGTCAGCAGCCACTTAGAATGTACTGGGAACAAGTTACAGGAAAATGTCACCAAAGTGCTTATCTCAGTCTAATAATGCTATTTTGACCCAAGATTTTTTTAAGAAAGTGGAAGTCAGTTTTGTCTGAAAGAAGGCATTAGGGCTCATGTATTTTGTGTTGGGCTCCTAAAACCCACTTTTAGAGACCTCACAAAGTCAGCAGCCACTTAGAATGTACTGGGAACAAGTTACAGGAAAATGTCACCAAAGTGCTTATCTCAGCCCAAAAATGCCATTTTGAGCCACGATTTTTTAAGGAAAGTGGGTGTCAGTTTTGTATGAAGGAAGGCATTGGGGCTCATGTATTTTGTGTTGGGCTCCTAAAACCCACTTTTAGAGACCTCACAAAGTCAGCAGCCACTTAGAATGTACTGGGAACAAGTTACAGGAAAATGTCACCAAAGTGCTTATCTCAGCCCAAAAATGCCATTTTGAGCCACGATTTTTTAAGGAAAGTGGGTGTCAGTTTTGTATGAAGGAAGGCATTGGGGCTCATGTATTTTGTGTTGGGCTCCTAAAACCCACTTTTAGAGACCTCACAAAGTCAGCAGCCACTTAGAATGTACTGGGAACAAGTTACAGGAAAATGTCACCAAAGTGCTTATCTCAGTCTAATAATGCTATTTTGACCCAAGATTTTTTTAAGAAAGTGGAAGTCAGTTTTGTCTGAAAGAAGGCATTAGGGCTCATGTATTTTGTGTTGGGCTCCTAAAACCCACTTTTAGAGACCTCACAAAGTCAGCAGCCACTTAGAATGTACTGGGAACAAGTTACAGGAAAATGTCACCAAAGTGCTTATCTCAGCCCAAAAATGCCATTTTGAGCCACGATTTTTTAAGGAAAGTGGGTGTCAGTTTTGTATGAAGGAAGGCATTGGGGCTCATGTATTTTGTGTTGGGCTCCTAAAACCCACTTTTAGAGACCTCACAAAGTCAGCAGCCACTTAGAATGTACTGGGAACAAGTTACAGGAAAATGTCACCAAAGTGCTTATCTCAGTCTAATAATGCTATTTTGACCCAAGATTTTTTTAAGAAAGTGGAAGTCAGTTTTGTCTGAAAGAAGGCATTAGGGCTCATGTATTTTGTGTTGGGCTCCTAAAACCCACTTTTAGAGACCTCACAAAGTCAGCAGCCACTTAGAATGTACTGGGAACAAGTTACAGGAAAATGTCACCAAAGTGCTTATCTCAGCCCAAAAATGCCATTTTGAGCCACGATTTTTTAAGGAAAGTGGGTGTCAGTTTTGTATGAAGGAAGGCATTGGGGCTCATGTATTTTGTGTTGGGCTCCTAAAACCCACTTTTAGAGACCTCACAAAGTCAGCAGCCACTTAGAATGTACTGGGAACAAGTTACAGGAAAATGTCACCAAAGTGCTTATCTCAGTCTAATAATGCTATTTTGACCCAAGATTTTTTTAAGAAAGTGGAAGTCAGTTTTGTCTGAAAGAAGGCATTAGGGCTCATGTATTTTGTGTTGGGCTCCTAAAACCCACTTTTAGAGACCTCACAAAGTCAGCAGCCACTTAGAATGTACTGGGAACAAGTTACAGGAAAATGTCACCAAAGTGCTTATCTCAGCCCAAAAATGCCATTTTGAGCCACGATTTTTTAAGGAAAGTGGGTGTCAGTTTTGTATGAAGGAAGGCATTGGGGCTCATGTATTTTGTGTTGGGCTCCTAAAACCCACTTTTAGAGACCTCACAAAGTCAGCAGCCACTTAGAATGTACTGGGAACAAGTTACAGGAAAATGTCACCAAAGTGCTTATCTCAGTCTAATAATGCTATTTTGACCCAAGATTTTTTTAAGAAAGTGGAAGTCAGTTTTGTCTGAAAGAAGGCATTAGGGCTCATGTATTTTGTGTTGGGCTCCTAAAACCCACTTTTAGAGACCTCACAAAGTCAGCAGCCACTTAGAATGTACTGGGAACAAGTTACAGGAAAATGTAACCAAAGTGCTTATCTCAGCCAAAAAGTGCTATTTTGAGCCACGATTTTTTAAGGAAAGTGGGTGTCAGTTTTGTCTGAAGGAAGGCATTAGGGCTCATGTATTTTGTGTTGGGCTCCTAAAACCCACTTTTAGAGACCTCACAAAGTCAGCAGCCACTTAGAATGTACTGGGAACAAGTTACAGGAAAATGTCACCAAAGTGCTTATCTCAGTCTAAAAATGCTATTTTGACCCAAATTTTTTTTAAGAAAGTGGGTGTCAGTTTTGTCTGAAAGAAGGCATTAGGGCTCTTGTATTTTGTGTTGGGCTCCTAAAACCCACTTTCAGAGACCTCACAAAGTCAGCAGCCACTTAGAATGTACTGGGAACAAGTTACAGGAAAATGTCACCAAAGTGCTTATCTCAGCCCAAAAGTGCTATTTTGAGCCACGATTTTTTAAGGAAAGTGGGTGTCAGTTTTGTCTGAAGGAAGGCATTAGGGCTCATGTATTTTGTGTTGGGCTCCTAAAACCCACTTTTAGAGACCTCACAAAGTCAGCAGCCACTTAGAATGTACTGGGAACAAGTTACAGGAAAATGTCACCAAAGTGCTTATCTCAGTCTAAAAATGCTATTTTGACCCAAGATTTTTTTAAGAAAGTGGGTGTCAGTTTTGTCTGAAAGAAGGCATTAGGGCTTATGTATTTTGTGTTGGGCTCCTAAAACCCACTTTTAGAGACCTCACAAAGTCAGCAGCCACTTAGAATGTACTGGGAACAAGTTACAGGAAAATGTCACCAAAGTGCTTATCTCAGCCCAAAAGTGCTATTTTGAGCCACGATTTTTTAAGGAAAGTGGGTGTCAGTTTTGTCTGAAGGAAGGCATTAGGGCTCATGTATTTTGTGTTGGGCTCCTAAAACCCACTTTTAGAGACCTCACAAAGTCAGCAGCCACTTAGAATGTACTGGGAACAAGTTACAGGAAAATGTCACCAAAGTGCTTATCTCAGTCTAAAAATGCTATTTTGACCCAAATTTTTTTTAAGAAAGTGGGTGTCAGTTTTGTCTGAAAGAAGGCATTAGGGCTCATGTATTTTGTGTTGGGCTCCTAAAACCCACTTTCAGAGACCTCACAAAGTCAGCAGCCACTTAGAATGTACTGGGAACAAGTTACAGGAAAATGTCACCAAAGTGCTTATCTCAGTCTAAAAATGCTATTTTGACCCAAGATTTTTTTAAGAAAGTGGGTGTCAGTTTTGTCTGAAAGAAGGCATTAGGGCTTATGTATTTTGTGTTGGGCTCCTAAAACCCATTTTTAGAGACCTCACAAAGTCAGCAGCCACTTAGAATGTACTGGGAACAAGTTACATGAAAATGTCACCAAAGTGCTTATCTCAGCCCAAAAGTGCTATTTTGAGCCACGATTTTTTAAGGAAAGTGGGTGTCAGTTTTGTCTGAAGGAAGGCATTAGGGCTCATGTATTTTGTGTTGGGCTCCTAAAACCCACTTTTAGAGACCTCACAAAGTCAGCAGCCACTTAGAATGTACTGGGAACAAGTTACAGGAAAATGTCACCAAAGTGCTTATCTCAGTCTAAAAATGCTATTTTGACCCAAAATTTTTTTAAGAAAGTGGGTGTCAGTTTTGTCTGAAAGAAGGCATTAGGGCTCATGTATTTTGTGTTGGGCTCCTAAAACCCACTTTCAGAGACCTCACAAAGTCAGCAGCCACTTAGAATGTACTGGGAACAAGTTACAGGAAAATGTCACCAAAGTGCTTATCTCAGCCCAAAAGTGCTATTTTGAGCCACGATTTTTTAAGGAAAGTGGGTGTCAGTTTTGTCTGAAGGAAGGCATTAGGGCTCATGTATTTTGTGTTGGGCTCCTAAAACCCACTTTTAGAGACCTCACAAAGTCAGCAGCCACTTAGAATGTACTGGGAACAAGTTACAGGAAAGTGTCACCAAAGTGCTTATCTCAGCCTAAAAATGCTATTTTGACATTTTCCTGTAACTTGTTCCCAGTACATTCTAAGTGGCTGCTGACTTTGTGAGGTCTCTGAAAGTGGGTTTTAGGAGCCCAACACAAAATACATGAGCCCTAATGCCTTCTTTCAGACAAAACTGACACCCACTTTCTTAAAAAAAATTTGGGTCAAAATAGCATTTTTAGACTGAGATAAGCACTTTGGTGACATTTTCCTGTAACTTGTTCCCAGTACATTCTAAGTGGCTGCTGACTTTGTGAGGTCTCTAAAAGTGGGTTTTAGGAGCCCAACACAAAATACATGAGCCCTAATGCCTTCCTTCAGACAAAACTGACACCCACTTTCTTTAAAAAATCGTGGCTCAAAATAGCATTTTTGGGCTGAGATAAGCACTTTGGTGACATTTTCCCCTACAGGCTGGTACTATAATATGTGACTCTCTACCTCCCCCTACAGGCTGGTACTATAATATGTTACTCTCTACCTCCCCCTACAGGCTGGTATTATAATATGTTACTCTCTACCTCCCCCTACAGGCTGGTATTATAATATGTTACTCTCTACCTCCCCCTACAGGCTGGTATTATAATATGTTACTCTCTACCTCCCTCTACAGGCTGGTATTATAATATGTTACTCTCTACCTCCCCCTACAGACTGGTATTATACTATGTTACTCTCTACCTCCCCCTACAGGCTGGTAATATAATATGTTACTCTCTACCTCCCCCTACAGGCTGGTATAATAATATGTTACTCTCTACCTCCCCCTACAGGCTGGTATTATAATATGTGACTCTCTACCTCCCCCTACAGGCTGGTATTATAATATATTACTCTTTACCTCCCCCTACAGGCTGGTATTATAATATGTTACTCTCTACCTCCCCCTACAGGCTGGTATTATAATATGTTACTCTCTACCTCCCCCTACAGGCTGGTATTATAATATGTTACTCTCTACCTCCCTCTACAGGCTGGTATTATAATATGTTACTCTCTACCTCCCCCTACAGACTGGTATTATACTATGTTACTCTCTACCTCCCCCTACAGACTGGTATTATACTATGTTACTCTCTACCTCCCCCTACAGGCTGGTATTATAATATGTTACTCTCTACCTCCCACTACAGGCTGGTATAATAATATGTTACTCTCTACCTCCCCCTACAGGCTGGTATTATAATATGTGACTCTCTACCTCCCCCTACAGGCTGGTATTATAATATGTTACTCTCTACCTCCCTCTACAGGCTGGTATTATAATATGTGACTCTCTACCTCCCCCTACAGGCTGGTATTATAATATGTTACTCTCTACCTCCCACTACAGGCTGGTATTATAATATGTTACTCTCTACCTCCCCCTACAGGCTGGTATTATAATATGTTACTCTCTACCTCCCTCTACAGGCTGGTATTATAATATGTTACTCTCTACCTCCCCCTACAGACTGGTATTATACTATGTTACTCTCTACCTCCCCCTACAGGCTGGTATTATAATATGTTACTCTCTACCTCCCCCTACAGGCTGGTATAATAATATGTTACTCTCTACCAATCGGTCGAACAATTAACCCCGGCCCCTCCCCCAGCCACTATGTGGGCGTGGCCTATCACCTTGGGGGTGTGGTTTCGAGCCGGGGGTGTGGCCTATTGGTGAGGGGGAAGTGGTTTGGAGCTGTGGGCTTGGCCTATCACCAAGGGGGTGTGGTTTGGAGCTATGGGCGTGGCCTATCGCCAAGGGGGTGTGGTTTAAGGCTAGGGGCGTGGCCTATCGACATGGGGGCGTGGTTTGGAGCTGGGGGCGTGGCCTGTCGGCTTGGGGCGAGGGGCTGTGGTTTGAAGCTGGGGGCGTGGCCTATCGCCATCGGGGCGTGGTTTGGAGCGGGGGGCGTGGCCTGTCGGCTTGGGGGCGTGGTTTACAGCAGTGGGACTCAAAAATAGCAGATCTACAAGCTCGTAGATCATAGCTCTACGAGCTTGTAGATCTGATATCGGCTGGGGTTGGGCGTGGCCTATCACCCCGGGGGGTGGGGTCTGAAGCTGTGGGCGGGGCCTGTCGGCTTGGAGGCGTGGTTTGAAGCTGGGGGCGTGGCTTATCGGCTTGGGGGCGTGGTTTACAGCAGTGGGACTCAAAAATAGCGGATCTACAAGCTCGTAGATCATAGCTCTACGAGCTTGTAGATCTGATATCGGCTGGGGGTGGGCGTGGCCTATCACCCCGGGGGGTGGGGTCTGAAGCTCTGGGCGGGGCCTATTGGCTTGGGGGCGTGGCCTTTCCCGTTGGATTGGGGTCTTAAGCCGTGTGCTTGTCCTCTATCGGCGAGGGGTGTGTGGTTTGAAGCTGGGGGCGTGGCCTATCGCCATGGGGGCATGGTTTGGAGCGGGGGGCGTGGCCTGTCGGCTTGGGGGCGTGGTTTACAGCAGTGGGACTCAAAAATAGCAGATCTACAAGCTCGTAGAGCATAGCTCTACGAGCTTGTAGATCTGATATCGGCTGGGGTTGGGCGTGGCCTATCGCCCTGGGGGGTGGGGTCTGAAGCTGTGGGCGGGGCTTATTGGCTTGGGGGCGTGGTTTCAAGCCGGGGGCGTGGCCTTTCCCCTTGGATTGGGGTTTTAAGCTGTGTGCTTTTCCTCTATCGGCGAGGGGGCTGTGGTTTGAAGCTGGGGGCGTGGCCTATCGCCATGGGGGCGTGGTTTGGAGCGGGGGGCGGGGCCTGTCGGCTTGGGGGCGTGGCATTTCCCCTTGGATTGGGGTCTTAAGCCGTGTGCTTGTCCTCTATCGGCGAGGGGGTGTGGTTTGAAGCTGGGGGCGTGGCATATCGCCATGGGGGCGTGGTTTGGAGCTGGGGGCGTGGCCTGTTGGCTTGGGGGCGTGGTATACAGCAGTGGGACTCAAAAATAGCAGATCTACAAGCTCGTAGAGCATAGCTCTACGAGCTTGTAGATCTGATATCGGCTGGGGTTAGGCGTGGCCTATCACCCCGGGGGGTGGGGTCTGAAGCTGTGGGCGGGGCCTGTCGGCTTGGAGGCGTGGTTTGAAGCTGGGGGCGTGGCTTATCGGCTTGGGGGCGTGGTTTACAGCAGTGGGACTCAAAAATAGCGGATCTACAAGCTCGTAGATCATAGCTCTACGAGCTTGTAGATCTGATATCGGCTGGGGGTGGGCGTGGCCTATCACCCCGGGGTGTGGGGTCTGAAGCTGTGGGCGGGGCCTATTGGCTTGGGGGCGTGGTTTCAAGCCGGGGGCGTGGCCTTTCCCCTTGGATTGGGGTCTTAAAGAGGTGGTGCCATGTTTTTGCACTTTTTCTGTTTTTCATGTGTCTATGAGGTTGATAGAACTTCATTAAGCCCCCCGGTGGTGTTTTTATGGTGTTTTATGTCTTCTCTGACTATTTGGAGTTTTTTCCTGGAGGCTGAAACCTTGAGGGTCAAATGTGCCAATAGAGAAACAGCGCTTTAGTGACATCACAAAGCCCACACCCTCCCCCTCATTATCATAACACAACAGGTGTGGGCATGAGGAGGAGGAGGGACTAGGACAGGTGGGTGGTGCTAAGGTGGTGGAGGAGGTGCTAAGGTGAGAACCAGGTATACTTAATGCACTGGTGGGTGTGTCTACATAAAAACAACATTTTAACACTTACTGTACACTTTTTTTTTGTTGAAAAAAATCCTTACATAATAATAATACCTTATGATCAGGTTTTAGGGTTGAAAAATATCATGGCACTCCATCTTTAAGCCGTGTGCTTGTCCTCTATCGGCGAGGGGTGTGTGGTTTGAAGCTGGGGGCGTGGCCTATCGCCATGGGGATGTGGTTTGGAGCTGGGGGCGTGGCTTGTTGGCTTGGGGGCGTGGTATACAGCAGTGGGACTCAAAAATAGCAGATCTACAAGCTCGTAGAGCTATGCTCTACGAGCTTGTAGATCTGCTATTTTTTCGCCCCCAAGCCAATAGGCCCCGCCCACAGCTTCAGACCCCACCCCCCGGGGTGATAGGCCACGCCCACCCCCAGCCGATATCAGATCTAGAAGCTCGTAGAGCTATGATCTACGAGCTTGTAGATCTGCTATTTTTGAGTCCCACTGCTGTAAACCACGCCCCCAAGCCGACAGGCCACGCCCCCCGCTCCAAACAATGCCCCCATGGCGATAGGCCACGCCCCCAGCTTCAAACCACACACCCCTCGCCGATAGAGGACAAGCACACGGCTTAAGACCCCAATCCAAGGGGAAAGGCCACGCCCCCGGCTTGAAACCACGCCCCCAAGCTAATAGGCCCCGCCCACAGCTTCAGACCCCACCCCCCGGGGTGATAGGCCACGCCCACCCCCAGCCGATATCAGATCTACAAGCTCGTAGAGCTATGATCTACGAGCTTGTAGATCCGCTATTTTTGAGTCCCACTGCTGTAAACCACGCCCCCAAGCCGATAAGCCACGCACCCAGCTTCAAACCACGCCTCCAAGCCGACAGGCCCTGCCCACAGCTTCAGACAACACCCCCCGGGGTGATAGGCCACGCCCACCCCCAGCCGATATCAGATCTACAAGCTCGTAGAGCTATGATCTACGAGCTTGTAGATCTGCTATTTTTGAGTCCCACTGCTTTAAACCACGCCCCCAAGCCGACAGGCCACGCCCCCCGCTTCTTATAACATATTATAATACCAGCCTGTAGGGGGAGGTAGAGAGTAACATATTATATTACCAGCCTGTAGGGGGAGGTAGAGAGTAACATAGTATAATACCAGTCTGTAGGGGGAGGTAGAGAGTAACATATTATAATACCAGCCTGTAGAGGGAGGTAGAGAGTAACATATTATAATACCAGCCTGTAGGGGGAGGTAGAGAGTAACATATTATAATACCAGCCTGTAGGGGGAGGTAGAGAGTAACATATTATAATACCAGCCTGTAGGGGGAGGTAGAGAGTAACATATTATAGTACCAGCCTGTAGGGGGAGGTAGAGAGTCACATATTATAATACCAGCCTGTAGGGGAGGTAGAGAGTAACCTATTATAATACCAGCCTGTAGGGGGAGGTAGAGAGTCACATATTATAGTACCAGCCTGTAGGGGAAAATGTCACCAAAGTGCTTATCTCAGCCCAAAAATGCTATTTTGAGCCACGATTTTTTAAAGAAAGTGGGTGTAAGTTTTGTCTGAAGGAAGGCATTAGGGCTCATGTATTTTGTGTTGGGCTCCTAAAACCCACTTTTAGAGACCTCACAAAGTCAACAGCCACTTAGAATGTACTGGGAACAAGTTACAGGAAAATGTCACCAAAGTGCTTATCTCAGTCTAAAAATGCTATTTTGACCCAAGATTTTTTTAAGAAAGTGGGTGTCAGTTTTGTCTGAAAGAAGGCATTAGGGCTTATGTATTTTGTGTTGGGCTCCTAAAACCCACTTTTAGAGACCTCACAAAGTCAGCAGCCACTTAGAATGTACTGGGAACAAGTTACAGGAAAATGTCACCAAAGTGCTTATCTCAGCCCAAAAGTGCTATTTTGAGCCACGATTTTTTAAGGAAAGTGGGTGTCAGTTTTGTCTGAAGGAAGGCATTAGGGCTCATGTATTTTGTGTTGGGCTCCTAAAACCCACTTTTAGAGACCTCACAAAGTCAGCAGCCACTTAGAATGTACTGGGAACAAGTTACAGGAAAATGTCACCAAAGTGCTTATCTCAGTCTAAAAATGCTATTTTGACCCAAATTTTTTTTAAGAAAGTGGGTGTCAGTTTTGTCTGAAAGAAGGCATTAGGGCTCTTGTATTTTGTGTTGGGCTCCTAAAACCCACTTTCAGAGACCTCACAAAGTCAGCAGCCACTTAGAATGTACTGGGAACAAGTTACAGGAAAATGTCACCAAAGTGCTTATCTCAGCCCAAAAGTGCTATTTTGAGCCACGATTTTTTAAGGAAAGTGGGTGTCAGTTTTGTCTGAAGGAAGGCATTAGGGCTCATGTATTTTGTGTTGGGCTCCTAAAACCCACTTTTAGAGACCTCACAAAGTCAGCAGCCACTTAGAATGTACTGGGAACAAGTTACAGGAAAATGTCACCAAAGTGCTTATCTCAGTCTAAAAATGCTATTTTGACCCAAATTTTTTTTAAGAAAGTGGGTGTCAGTTTTGTCTGAAAGAAGGCATTAGGGCTCTTGTATTTTGTGTTGGGCTCCTAAAACCCACTTTCAGAGACCTCACAAAGTCAGCAGCCACTTAGAATGTACTGGGAACAAGTTACAGGAAAATGTCACCAAAGTGCTTATCTCAGCCCAAAAGTGCTATTTTGAGCCACGATTTTTTAAGGAAAGTGGGTGTCAGTTTTGTCTGAAGGAAGGCATTAGGGCTCATGTATTTTGTGTTGGGCTCCTAAAACCCACTTTTAGAGACCTCACAAAGTCAGCAGCCACTTAGAATGTACTGGGAACAAGTTACAGGAAAATGTCACCAAAGTGCTTATCTCAGTCTAAAAATGCTATTTTGACCCAAATTTTTTTTAAGAAAGTGGGTGTCAGTTTTGTCTGAAAGAAGGCATTAGGGCTTATGTATTTTGTGTTGGGCTCCTAAAACCCACTTTTAGAGACCTCACAAAGTCAGCAGCCACTTAGAATGTACTGGGAACAAGTTACAGGAAAATGTCACCAAAGTGCTTATCTCAGCCCAAAAGTGCTATTTTGAGCCACGATTTTTTAAGGAAAGTGGGTGTCAGTTTTGTCTGAAGGAAGGCATTAGGGCTCATGTATTTTGTGTTGGGCTCCTAAAACCCACTTTTAGAGACCTCACAAAGTCAGCAGCCACTTAGAATGTACTGGGAACAAGTTACAGGAAAATGTCACCAAAGTGCTTATCTCAGTCTAAAAATGCTATTTTGACCCAAATTTTTTTTAAGAAAGTGGGTGTCAGTTTTGTCTGAAAGAAGGCATTAGGGCTCATGTATTTTGTGTTGGGCTCCTAAAACCCACTTTCAGAGACCTCACAAAGTCAGCAGCCACTTAGAATGTACTGGGAACAAGTTACAGGAAAATGTCACCAAAGTGCTTATCTCAGCCCAAAAGTGCTATTTTGAGCCACGATTTTTTAAGGAAAGTGGGTGTCAGTTTTGTCTGAAGGAAGGCATTAGGGCTCATGTATTTTGTGTTGGGCTCCTAAAACCCACTTTTAGAGACCTCACAAAGTCAGCAGCCACTTAGAATGTACTGGGAACAAGTTACAGGAAAATGTCACCAAAGTGCTTATCTCAGTCTAAAAATGCTATTTTGACCCAAGATTTTTTTAAGAAAGTGGGTGTCAGTTTTGTCTGAAAGAAGGCATTAGGGCTTATGTATTTTGTGTTGGGCTCCTAAAACCCACTTTTAGAGACCTCACAAAGTCAGCAGCCACTTAGAATGTACTGGGAACAAGTTACAGGAAAATGTCACCAAAGTGCTTATCTCAGCCCAAAAGTGCTATTTTGAGCCACGATTTTTTAAGGAAAGTGGGTGTCAGTTTTGTCTGAAGGAAGGCATTAGGGCTCATGTATTTTGTGTTGGGCTCCTAAAACCCACTTTTAGAGACCTCACAAAGTCAGCAGCCACTTAGAATGTACTGGGAACAAGTTACAGGAAAGTGTCACCAAAGTGCTTATCTCAGCCTAAAAATGCTATTTTGACATTTTCCTGTAACTTGTTCCCAGTACATTCTAAGTGGCTGCTGACTTTGTGAGGTCTCTAAAAGTGGGTTTTAGGAGCCCAACACAAAATACATGAGCCCCAATGCCTTCCTTCAGACAAAACTGACACCCACTTTCTTAAAACAATCTTGGGTCAAAATAGCATTTTTAGACTGAGATAAGCACTTTGGTGACATTTTCCTGTAACTTGTTCCCAGTACATTCTAAGTGGCTGCTGACTTTGTGAGGTCTCTAAAAGTGGGTTTTAGGAGCCCAACACAAAATACATGAGCCCCAATGCCTTCCTTCAGACAAAACTGACACCCACTTTCTTAAAACAATCTTGGGTCAAAATAGCATTTTTAGACTGAGATAAGCACTTTGGTGACATTTTCCTGTAACTTGTTCCCAGTACATTCTAAGTGGCTGCTGACTTTGTGAGGTCTCTAAAAGTGGGTTTTAGGAGCCCAACACAAAATACATGAGCCCCAATGCCTTCCTTCAGACAAAACTGACACCCACTTTCTTAAAACAATCTTGGGTCAAAATAGCATTTTTAGACTGAGATAAGCACTTTGGTGACATTTTCCTGTAACTTGTTCCCAGTACATTCTAAGTGGCTGCTGACTTTGTGAGGTCTCTAAAAGTGGGTTTTAGGAGCCCAACACAAAATACATGAGCCCTGATGCCTTCCTTCAGACAAAACTGAAACCCACTTTCTTTAAAAAATCGTGGCTCAAAATGGCATTTTTGGGCTGAGATAAGCACTTTGGTGACATTTTCCTGTAACTTGTTCCCAGTACATTTTAAGTGGCTGCTGACTTTGTGAGGTCTGTAAAAGTGGGTTTTAGGAGCCCAACACAAAATACATGAGCCCTAATGCCTTCTTTCAGACAAAACTGACACCCACTTTCTTAAAAAAATCTTGGGTCAAAATAGCATTTTTAGACTGAGATAAGCACTTTGGTGACATTTTCCTGTAACTTGTTCCCAGTACATTCTAAGTGGCTGCTGACTTTGTGAGGTCTCTAAAAGTGGGTTTTAGGAGCCCAACACAAAATACATGAGCCCTAATGCCTTCCTTCAGACAAAACTGACACCCACTTTCTTTAAAAAATCGTGGCTCAAAATAGCATTTTTGGGCTGAGATAAGCACTTTGGTGACATTTTCCCCTACAGGCTGGTACTATAATATGTGACTCTCTACCTCCCCCTACAGGCTGGTACTATAATATGTTACTCTCTACCTCCCCGTACAGGCTGGTATTATAATATGTTACTCTCTACCTCCCCCTACAGGCTGGTATTATAATATGTTACTCTCTACCTCCCACTACAGGCTGGTATTATAATATGTTACTCTCTACCTCCCACTACAGGCTGGTATTATAATATGTTACTCTCTACCTCCCCCTACAGGCTGGTATTATAATATGTTACTCTCTACCTCCCACTACAGGCTGGTATTATAATATGTTACTCTCTACCTCCCCCTACAGGCTGGTATAATAATATGTTACTCTCTACCAATCGGATCGAACAATTAACCCCGGCCCCTCCCCCAGCCAATATGTGGGCGTGGCCTATCACCTTGGGGGTGTGGTTTCGAGCCGGGGGTGTGGCCTATTGGTGAGGGGGAAGTGGTTTGGAGCTGTGGGCTTGGCCTATCACCAAGGGGGTGTGGTTTGGAGCTATGGGCGTGGCCTATCGCCAAGGGGGTGTGGTTTAAGGCTAGGGGCGTGGCCTATCGACATGGGGGCGTGGTTTGGAGCTGGGGGCGTGGCCTGTCGGCTTGGGGCGAGGGGCTGTGGTTTGAAGCTGGGGGCGTGGCCTATCGCCATCGGGGCGTGGTTTGGAGCGGGGGGCGTGGCCTGTCGGCTTGGGGGCGTGGTTTACAGCAGTGGGACTCAAAAATAGCAGATCTACAAGCTCGTAGATCATAGCTCTACGAGCTTGTAGATCTGATATCGGCTGGGGTTGGGCGTGGCCTATCACCCCGGGGGGTGGGGTCTGAAGCTGTGGGCGGGGCCTGTCGGCTTGGAGGCGTGGTTTGAAGCTGGGGGCGTGGCTTATCGGCTTGGGGGCGTGGTTTACAGCAGTGGGACTCAAAAATAGCGGATCTACAAGCTCGTAGATCATAGCTCTACGAGCTTGTAGATCTGATATCGGCTGGGGGTGGGCGTGGCCTATCACCCCGGGGGGTGGGGTCTGAAGCTCTGGGCGGGGCCTATTGGCTTGGGGGCGTGGCCTTTCCCGTTGGATTGGGGTCTTAAGCCGTGTGCTTGTCCTCTATCGGCGAGGGGTGTGTGGTTTGAAGCTGGGGGCGTGGCCTATCGCCATGGGGGCATGGTTTGGAGCGGGGGGCGTGGCCTGTCGGCTTGGGGGCGTGGTTTACAGCATTGGGACTCAAAAATAGCAGATCTACAAGCTCGTAGAGCATAGCTCTACGAGCTTGTAGATCTGATATCGGCTGGGGTTGGGCGTGGCCTATCGCCCTGGGGGGTGGGGTCTGAAGCTGTGGGCGGGGCTTATTGGCTTGGGGGCGTGGTTTCAAGCCGGGGGCGTGGCCTTTCCCCTTGGATTGGGGTTTTAAGCTGTGTGCTTTTCCTCTATCGGCGAGGGGGCTGTGGTTTGAAGCTGGGGGCGTGGCCTATCGCCATGGGGGCGTGGTTTGGAGCGGGGGGCGGGGCCTGTCGGCTTGGGGGCGTGGCATTTCCCCTTGGATTGGGGTCTTAAGCCGTGTGCTTGTCCTCTATCGGCGAGGGGGTGTGGTTTGAAGCTGGGGGCGTGGCATATCGCCATGGGGGCGTGGTTTGGAGCTGGGGGCGTGGCCTGTTGGCTTGGGGGCGTGGTATACAGCAGTGGGACTCAAAAATAGCAGATCTACAAGCTCGTAGAGCATAGCTCTACGAGCTTGTAGATCTGATATCGGCTGGGGTTAGGCGTGGCCTATCACCCCGGGGGGTGGGGTCTGAAGCTGTGGGCGGGGCCTGTCGGCTTGGAGGCGTGGTTTGAAGCTGGGGGCGTGGCTTATCGGCTTGGGGGCGTGGTTTACAGCAGTGGGACTCAAAAATAGCGGATCTACAAGCTCGTAGATCATAGCTCTACGAGCTTGTAGATCTGATATCGGCTGGGGGTGGGCGTGGCCTATCACCCCGGGGTGTGGGGTCTGAAGCTGTGGGCGGGGCCTATTGGCTTGGGGGCGTGGTTTCAAGCCGGGGGCGTGGCCTTTCCCCTTGGATTGGGGTCTTAAAGAGGTGGTGCCATGTTTTTGCACTTTTTCTGTTTTTCATGTGTCTATGAGGTTGATAGAACTTCATTAAGCCCCCCGGTGGTGTTTTTATGGTGTTTTATGTCTTCTCTGACTATTTGGAGTTTTTTCCTGGAGGCTGAAACCTTGAGGGTCAAATGTGCCAATAGAGAAACAGCGCTTTAGTGACATCACAAAGCCCACACCCTCCCCCTCATTATCATAACACAACAGGTGTGGGCATGAGGAGGAGGAGGGACTAGGACAGGTGGGTGGTGCTAAGGTGGTGGAGGAGGTGCTAAGGTGAGAACCAGGTATACTTAATGCACTGGTGGGTGTGTCTACATAAAAACAACATTTTAACACTTACTGTACACTTTTTTTTTGTTGAAAAAAATCCTTACATAATAATAATACCTTATGATCAGGTTTTAGGGTTGAAAAATATCATGGCACTCCATCTTTAAGCCGTGTGCTTGTCCTCTATCGGCGAGGGGTGTGTGGTTTGAAGCTGGGGGCGTGGCCTATCGCCATGGGGATGTGGTTTGGAGCTGGGGGCGTGGCTTGTTGGCTTGGGGGCGTGGTATACAGCAGTGGGACTCAAAAATAGCAGATCTACAAGCTCGTAGAGCTATGCTCTACGAGCTTGTAGATCTGCTATTTTTTCGCCCCCAAGCCAATAGGCCCCGCCCACAGCTTCAGACCCCACCCCCCGGGGTGATAGGCCACGCCCACCCCCAGCCGATATCAGATCTAGAAGCTCGTAGAGCTATGATCTACGAGCTTGTAGATCTGCTATTTTTGAGTCCCACTGCTGTAAACCACGCCCCCAAGCCGACAGGCCACGCCCCCCGCTCCAAACAATGCCCCCATGGCGATAGGCCACGCCCCCAGCTTCAAACCACACACCCCTCGCCGATAGAGGACAAGCACACGGCTTAAGACCCCAATCCAAGGGGAAAGGCCACGCCCCCGGCTTGAAACCACGCCCCCAAGCTAATAGGCCCCGCCCACAGCTTCAGACCCCACCCCCCGGGGTGATAGGCCACGCCCACCCCCAGCCGATATCAGATCTACAAGCTCGTAGAGCTATGATCTACGAGCTTGTAGATCCGCTATTTTTGAGTCCCACTGCTGTAAACCACGCCCCCAAGCCGATAAGCCACGCCCCCAGCTTCAAACCACGCCTCCAAGCCGACAGGCCCTGCCCACAGCTTCAGACCCCACCCCCCGGGGTGATAGGCCACGCCCACCCCCAGCCGATATCAGATCTACAAGCTCGTAGAGCTATGATCTACGAGCTTGTAGATCTGCTATTTTTGAGTCCCACTGCTTTAAACCACGCCCCCAAGCCGACAGGCCACGCCCCCCGCTTCTTATAACATATTATAATACCAGCCTGTAGGGGGAGGTAGAGAGTAACATATTATATTACCAGCCTGTAGGGGGAGGTAGAGAGTAACATAGTATAATACCAGTCTGTAGGGGGAGGTAGAGAGTAACATATTATAATACCAGCCTGTAGAGGGAGGTAGAGAGTAACATATTATAATACCAGCCTGTAGGGGGAGGTAGAGAGTAACATATTATAATACCAGCCTGTAGGGGGAGGTAGAGAGTAACATATTATAATACCAGCCTGTAGGGGGAGGTAGAGAGTAACATATTATAGTACCAGCCTGTAGGGGGAGGTAGAGAGTCACATATTATAATACCAGCCTGTAGGGGAGGTAGAGAGTAACCTATTATAATACCAGCCTGTAGGGGGAGGTAGAGAGTCACATATTATAGTACCAGCCTGTAGGGGAAAATGTCACCAAAGTGCTTATCTCAGCCCAAAAATGCTATTTTGAGCCACGATTTTTTAAAGAAAGTGGGTGTAAGTTTTGTCTGAAGGAAGGCATTAGGGCTCATGTATTTTGTGTTGGGCTCCTAAAACCCACTTTTAGAGACCTCACAAAGTCAACAGCCACTTAGAATGTACTGGGAACAAGTTACAGGAAAATGTCACCAAAGTGCTTATCTCAGTCTAAAAATGCTATTTTGACCCAAGATTTTTTTAAGAAAGTGGGTGTCAGTTTTGTCTGAAAGAAGGCATTAGGGCTTATGTATTTTGTGTTGGGCTCCTAAAACCCACTTTTAGAGACCTCACAAAGTCAGCAGCCACTTAGAATGTACTGGGAACAAGTTACAGGAAAATGTCACCAAAGTGCTTATCTCAGCCCAAAAGTGCTATTTTGAGCCACGATTTTTTAAGGAAAGTGGGTGTCAGTTTTGTCTGAAGGAAGGCATTAGGGCTCATGTATTTTGTGTTGGGCTCCTAAAACCCACTTTTAGAGACCTCACAAAGTCAGCAGCCACTTAGAATGTACTGGGAACAAGTTACAGGAAAATGTCACCAAAGTGCTTATCTCAGTCTAAAAATGCTATTTTGACCCAAATTTTTTTTAAGAAAGTGGGTGTCAGTTTTGTCTGAAAGAAGGCATTAGGGCTCTTGTATTTTGTGTTGGGCTCCTAAAACCCACTTTCAGAGACCTCACAAAGTCAGCAGCCACTTAGAATGTACTGGGAACAAGTTACAGGAAAATGTCACCAAAGTGCTTATCTCAGCCCAAAAGTGCTATTTTGAGCCACGATTTTTTAAGGAAAGTGGGTGTCAGTTTTGTCTGAAGGAAGGCATTAGGACTCATGTATTTTGTGTTGGGCTCCTAAAACCCACTTTTAGAGACCTCACAAAGTCAGCAGCCACTTAGAATGTACTGGGAACAAGTTACAGGAAAATGTCACCAAAGTGCTTATCTCAGTCTAAAAATGCTATTTTGACCCAAGATTTTTTTAAGAAAGTGGGTGTCAGTTTTGTCTGAAAGAAGGCATTAGGGCTTATGTATTTTGTGTTGGGCTCCTAAAACCCACTTTTAGAGACCTCACAAAGTCAGCAGCCACTTAGAATGTACTGGGAACAAGTTACAGGAAAATGTCACCAAAGTGCTTATCTCAGCCCAAAAGTGCTATTTTGAGCCACGATTTTTTAAGGAAAGTGGGTGTCAGTTTTGTCTGAAGGAAGGCATTAGGGCTCATGTATTTTGTGTTGGGCTCCTAAAACCCACTTTTAGAGACCTCACAAAGTCAGCAGCCACTTAGAATGTACTGGGAACAAGTTACAGGAAAATGTCACCAAAGTGCTTATCTCAGTCTAAAAATGCTATTTTGACCCAAATTTTTTTTAAGAAAGTGGGTGTCAGTTTTGTCTGAAGGAAGGCATTAGGGCTCATGTATTTTGTGTTGGGCTCCTAAAACCCACTTTCAGAGACCTCACAAAGTCAGCAGCCACTTAGAATGTACTGGGAACAAGTTACAGGAAAATGTCACCAAAGTGCTTATCTCAGCCCAAAAGTGCTATTTTGAGCCACGATTTTTTAAGGAAAGTGGGTGTCAGTTTTGTCTGAAGGAAGGCATTAGGGCTCATGTATTTTGTGTTGGGCTCCTAAAACCCACTTTTAGAGACCTCACAAAGTCAGCAGCCACTTAGAATGTACTGGGAACAAGTTACAGGAAAATGTCACCAAAGTGCTTATCTCAGTCTAAAAATGCTATTTTGACCCAAGATTTTTTTAAGAAAGTGGGTGTCAGTTTTGTCTGAAAGAAGGCATTAGGGCTTATGTATTTTGTGTTGGGCTCCTAAAACCCATTTTTAGAGACCTCACAAAGTCAGCAGCCACTTAGAATGTACTGGGAACAAGTTACAGGAAAATGTCACCAAAGTGCTTATCTCAGCCCAAAAGTGCTATTTTGAGCCACGATTTTTTAAGGAAAGTGGGTGTCAGTTTTGTCTGAAGGAAGGCATTAGGGCTCATGTATTTTGTGTTGGGCTCCTAAAACCCACTTTTAGAGACCTCACAAAGTCAGCAGCCACTTAGAATGTACTGGGAACAAGTTACAGGAAAATGTCACCAAAGTGCTTATCTCAGTCTAAAAATGCTATTTTGACCCAAAATTTTTTTAAGAAAGTGGGTGTCAGTTTTGTCTGAAAGAAGGCATTAGGGCTCATGTATTTTGTGTTGGGCTCCTAAAACCCACTTTCAGAGACCTCACAAAGTCAGCAGCCACTTAGAATGTACTGGGAACAAGTTACAGGAAAATGTCACCAAAGTGCTTATCTCAGCCCAAAAGTGCTATTTTGAGCCACGATTTTTTAAGGAAAGTGGGTGTCAGTTTTGTCTGAAGGAAGGCATTAGGGCTCATGTATTTTGTGTTGGGCTCCTAAAACCCACTTTTAGAGACCTCACAAAGTCAGCAGCCACTTAGAATGTACTGGGAACAAGTTACAGGAAAGTGTCACCAAAGTGCTTATCTCAGCCTAAAAATGCTATTTTGACATTTTCCTGTAACTTGTTCCCAGTACATTCTAAGTGGCTGCTGACTTTGTGAGGTCTCTAAAAGTGGGTTTTAGGAGCCCAACACAAAATACATGAGCCCCAATGCCTTCCTTCAGACAAAACTGACACCCACTTTCTTAAAACAATCTTGGGTCAAAATAGCATTTTTAGACTGAGATAAGCACTTTGGTGACATTTTCCTGTAACTCGTTCCCAGTACATTCTAAGTGGCTGCTGACTTTGTGAGGTCTCTAAAAGTGGGTTTTAGGAGCCCAACACAAAATACATGAGCCCTGATGCCTTCCTTCAGACAAAACTGACACCCACTTTCTTTAAAAAATCGTGGCTCAAAATGGCATTTTTGGGCTGAGATAAGCACTTTGGTGACATGTTCCTGTAACTTGTTCCCAGTACATTTTAAGTGGCTGCTGACTTTGTGAGGTCTGTAAAAGTGGGTTTTAGGAGCCCAACACAAAATACATGAGCCCTAATGCCTTCTTTCAGACAAAACTGACACCCACTTTCTTAAAAAAATCTTGGGTCAAAATAGCATTTTTAGACTGAGATAAGCACTTTGGTGACATTTTCCTGTAACTTGTTCCCAGTACATTCTAAGTGGCTGCTGACTTTGTGAGGTCTCTAAAAGTGGGTTTTAGGAGCCCAACACAAAATACATGAGCCCTAATGCCTTCCTTCAGACAAAACTGACACCCACTTTCTTTAAAAAATCGTGGCTCAAAATAGCATTTTTGGGCTGAGATAAGCACTTTGGTGACATTTTCCCCTACAGGCTGGTACTATAATATGTGACTCTCTACCTCCCCCTACAGGCTGGTACTATAATATGTTACTCTCTACCTCCCCCTACAGGCTGGTATTATAATATGTTACTCTCTACCTCCCCCTACAGGCTGGTATTATAATATGTTACTCTCTACCTCCCCCTACAGGCTGGTATTATAATATGTTACTCTCTACCTCCCTCTACAGGCTGGTATTATAATATGTTACTCTCTACCTCCCCCTACAGACTGGTATTATACTATGTTACTCTCTACCTCCCCCTACAGGCTGGTAATATAATATGTTACTCTCTACCTCCCCCTACAGGCTGGTATAATAATATGTTACTCTCTACCTCCCCCTACAGGCTGGTATTATAATATGTGACTCTCTACCTCCCCCTACAGGCTGGTGTTATAATATATTACTCTTTACCTCCCCCTACAGGCTGGTATTATAATATGTTACTCTCTACCTCCCCCTACAGGCTGGTATTATAATATGTTACTCTCTACCTCCCCCTACAGGCTGGTATTATAATATGTTACTCTCTACCTCCCTCTACAGGCTGGTATTATAATATGTTACTCTCTACCTCCCCCTACAGACTGGTATTATACTATGTTACTCTCTACCTCCCCCTACAGACTGGTATTATACTATGTTACTCTCTACCTCCCCCTACAGGCTGGTATTATAATATGTTACTCTCTACCTCCCACTACAGGCTGGTATAATAATATGTTACTCTCTACCTCCCCCTACAGGCTGGTATTATAATATGTGACTCTCTACCTCCCCCTACAGGCTGGTATTATAATATGTTACTCTCTACCTCCCTCTACAGGCTGGTATTATAATATGTGACTCTCTACCTCCCCCTACAGGCTGGTATTATAATATGTTACTCTCTACCTCCCACTACAGGCTGGTATTATAATATGTTACTCTCTACCTCCCCCTACAGGCTGGTATTATAATATGTTACTCTCTACCTCCCTCTACAGGCTGGTATTATAATATGTTACTCTCTACCTCCCCCTACAGACTGGTATTATACTATGTTACTCTCTACCTCCCCCTACAGGCTGGTATTATAATATGTTACTCTCTACCTCCCCCTACAGGCTGGTATAATAATATGTTACTCTCTACCAATCGGTCGAACAATTAACCCCGGCCCCTCCCCCAGCCACTATGTGGGCGTGGCCTATCACCTTGGGGGTGTGGTTTCGAGCCGGGGGTGTGGCCTATTGGTGAGGGGGAAGTGGTTTGGAGCTGTGGGCTTGGCCTATCACCAAGGGGGTGTGGTTTGGAGCTATGGGCGTGGCCTATCGCCAAGGGGGTGTGGTTTAAGGCTAGGGGCGTGGCCTATCGACATGGGGGCGTGGTTTGGAGCTGGGGGCGTGGCCTGTCGGCTTGGGGCGAGGGGCTGTGGTTTGAAGCTGGGGGCGTGGCCTATCGCCATCGGGGCGTGGTTTGGAGCGGGGGGCGTGGCCTGTCGGCTTGGGGGCGTGGTTTACAGCAGTGGGACTCAAAAATAGCAGATCTACAAGCTCGTAGATCATAGCTCTACGAGCTTGTAGATCTGATATCGGCTGGGGTTGGGCGTGGCCTATCACCCCGGGGGGTGGGGTCTGAAGCTGTGGGCGGGGCCTGTCGGCTTGGAGGCGTGGTTTGAAGCTGGGGGCGTGGCTTATCGGCTTGGGGGCGTGGTTTACAGCAGTGGGACTCAAAAATAGCGGATCTACAAGCTCGTAGATCATAGCTCTACGAGCTTGTAGATCTGATATCGGCTGGGGGTGGGCGTGGCCTATCACCCCGGGGGGTGGGGTCTGAAGCTCTGGGCGGGGCCTATTGGCTTGGGGGCGTGGCCTTTCCCGTTGGATTGGGGTCTTAAGCCGTGTGCTTGTCCTCTATCGGCGAGGGGTGTGTGGTTTGAAGCTGGGGGCGTGGCCTATCGCCATGGGGGCATGGTTTGGAGCGGGGGGCGTGGCCTGTCGGCTTGGGGGCGTGGTTTACAGCAGTGGGACTCAAAAATAGCAGATCTACAAGCTCGTAGAGCATAGCTCTACGAGCTTGTAGATCTGATATCGGCTGGGGTTGGGCGTGGCCTATCGCCCTGGGGGGTGGGGTCTGAAGCTGTGGGCGGGGCTTATTGGCTTGGGGGCGTGGTTTCAAGCCGGGGGCGTGGCCTTTCCCCTTGGATTGGGGTTTTAAGCTGTGTGCTTTTCCTCTATCGGCGAGGGGGCTGTGGTTTGAAGCTGGGGGCGTGGCCTATCGCCATGGGGGCGTGGTTTGGAGCGGGGGGCGGGGCCTGTCGGCTTGGGGGCGTGGCATTTCCCCTTGGATTGGGGTCTTAAGCCGTGTGCTTGTCCTCTATCGGCGAGGGGGTGTGGTTTGAAGCTGGGGGCGTGGCATATCGCCATGGGGGCGTGGTTTGGAGCTGGGGGCGTGGCCTGTTGGCTTGGGGGCGTGGTATACAGCAGTGGGACTCAAAAATAGCAGATCTACAAGCTCGTAGAGCATAGCTCTACGAGCTTGTAGATCTGATATCGGCTGGGGTTAGGCGTGGCCTATCACCCCGGGGGGTGGGGTCTGAAGCTGTGGGCGGGGCCTGTCGGCTTGGAGGCGTGGTTTGAAGCTGGGGGCGTGGCTTATCGGCTTGGGGGCGTGGTTTACAGCAGTGGGACTCAAAAATAGCGGATCTACAAGCTCGTAGATCATAGCTCTACGAGCTTGTAGATCTGATATCGGCTGGGGGTGGGCGTGGCCTATCACCCCGGGGTGTGGGGTCTGAAGCTGTGGGCGGGGCCTATTGGCTTGGGGGCGTGGTTTCAAGCCGGGGGCGTGGCCTTTCCCCTTGGATTGGGGTCTTAAAGAGGTGGTGCCATGTTTTTGCACTTTTTCTGTTTTTCATGTGTCTATGAGGTTGATAGAACTTCATTAAGCCCCCCGGTGGTGTTTTTATGGTGTTTTATGTCTTCTCTGACTATTTGGAGTTTTTTCCTGGAGGCTGAAACCTTGAGGGTCAAATGTGCCAATAGAGAAACAGCGCTTTAGTGACATCACAAAGCCCACACCCTCCCCCTCATTATCATAACACAACAGGTGTGGGCATGAGGAGGAGGAGGGACTAGGACAGGTGGGTGGTGCTAAGGTGGTGGAGGAGGTGCTAAGGTGAGAACCAGGTATACTTAATGCACTGGTGGGTGTGTCTACATAAAAACAACATTTTAACACTTACTGTACACTTTTTTTTTGTTGAAAAAAATCCTTACATAATAATAATACCTTATGATCAGGTTTTAGGGTTGAAAAATATCATGGCACTCCATCTTTAAGCCGTGTGCTTGTCCTCTATCGGCGAGGGGTGTGTGGTTTGAAGCTGGGGGCGTGGCCTATCGCCATGGGGATGTGGTTTGGAGCTGGGGGCGTGGCTTGTTGGCTTGGGGGCGTGGTATACAGCAGTGGGACTCAAAAATAGCAGATCTACAAGCTCGTAGAGCTATGCTCTACGAGCTTGTAGATCTGCTATTTTTTCGCCCCCAAGCCAATAGGCCCCGCCCACAGCTTCAGACCCCACCCCCCGGGGTGATAGGCCACGCCCACCCCCAGCCGATATCAGATCTAGAAGCTCGTAGAGCTATGATCTACGAGCTTGTAGATCTGCTATTTTTGAGTCCCACTGCTGTAAACCACGCCCCCAAGCCGACAGGCCACGCCCCCCGCTCCAAACAATGCCCCCATGGCGATAGGCCACGCCCCCAGCTTCAAACCACACACCCCTCGCCGATAGAGGACAAGCACACGGCTTAAGACCCCAATCCAAGGGGAAAGGCCACGCCCCCGGCTTGAAACCACGCCCCCAAGCTAATAGGCCCCGCCCACAGCTTCAGACCCCACCCCCCGGGGTGATAGGCCACGCCCACCCCCAGCCGATATCAGATCTACAAGCTCGTAGAGCTATGATCTACGAGCTTGTAGATCCGCTATTTTTGAGTCCCACTGCTGTAAACCACGCCCCCAAGCCGATAAGCCACGCCCCCAGCTTCAAACCACGCCTCCAAGCCGACAGGCCCTGCCCACAGCTTCAGACCCCACCCCCCGGGGTGATAGGCCACGCCCACCCCCAGCCGATATCAGATCTACAAGCTCGTAGAGCTATGATCTACGAGCTTGTAGATCTGCTATTTTTGAGTCCCACTGCTTTAAACCACGCCCCCAAGCCGACAGGCCACGCCCCCCGCTTCTTATAACATATTATAATACCAGCCTGTAGGGGGAGGTAGAGAGTAACATATTATATTACCAGCCTGTAGGGGGAGGTAGAGAGTAACATAGTATAATACCAGTCTGTAGGGGGAGGTAGAGAGTAACATATTATAATACCAGCCTGTAGAGGGAGGTAGAGAGTAACATATTATAATACCAGCCTGTAGGGGGAGGTAGAGAGTAACATATTATAATACCAGCCTGTAGGGGGAGGTAGAGAGTAACATATTATAATACCAGCCTGTAGGGGGAGGTAGAGAGTAACATATTATAGTACCAGCCTGTAGGGGGAGGTAGAGAGTCACATATTATAATACCAGCCTGTAGGGGAGGTAGAGAGTAACCTATTATAATACCAGCCTGTAGGGGGAGGTAGAGAGTCACATATTATAGTACCAGCCTGTAGGGGAAAATGTCACCAAAGTGCTTATCTCAGCCCAAAAATGCTATTTTGAGCCACGATTTTTTAAAGAAAGTGGGTGTAAGTTTTGTCTGAAGGAAGGCATTAGGGCTCATGTATTTTGTGTTGGGCTCCTAAAACCCACTTTTAGAGACCTCACAAAGTCAACAGCCACTTAGAATGTACTGGGAACAAGTTACAGGAAAATGTCACCAAAGTGCTTATCTCAGTCTAAAAATGCTATTTTGACCCAAGATTTTTTTAAGAAAGTGGGTGTCAGTTTTGTCTGAAAGAAGGCATTAGGGCTTATGTATTTTGTGTTGGGCTCCTAAAACCCACTTTTAGAGACCTCACAAAGTCAGCAGCCACTTAGAATGTACTGGGAACAAGTTACAGGAAAATGTCACCAAAGTGCTTATCTCAGCCCAAAAGTGCTATTTTGAGCCACGATTTTTTAAGGAAAGTGGGTGTCAGTTTTGTCTGAAGGAAGGCATTAGGGCTCATGTATTTTGTGTTGGGCTCCTAAAACCCACTTTTAGAGACCTCACAAAGTCAGCAGCCACTTAGAATGTACTGGGAACAAGTTACAGGAAAATGTCACCAAAGTGCTTATCTCAGTCTAAAAATGCTATTTTGACCCAAGATTTTTTTAAGAAAGTGGGTGTCAGTTTTGTCTGAAAGAAGGCATTAGGGCTTATGTATTTTGTGTTGGGCTCCTAAAACCCACTTTTAGAGACCTCACAAAGTCAGCAGCCACTTAGAATGTACTGGGAACAAGTTACAGGAAAATGTCACCAAAGTGCTTATCTCAGCCCAAAAGTGCTATTTTGAGCCACGATTTTTTAAGGAAAGTGGGTGTCAGTTTTGTCTGAAGGAAGGCATTAGGGCTCATGTATTTTGTGTTGGGCTCCTAAAACCCACTTTTAGAGACCTCACAAAGTCAGCAGCCACTTAGAATGTACTGGGAACAAGTTACAGGAAAATGTCACCAAAGTGCTTATCTCAGTCTAAAAATGCTATTTTGACCCAAATTTTTTTTAAGAAAGTGGGTGTCAGTTTTGTCTGAAAGAAGGCATTAGGGCTCATGTATTTTGTGTTGGGCTCCTAAAACCCACTTTCAGAGACCTCACAAAGTCAGCAGCCACTTAGAATGTACTGGGAACAAGTTACAGGAAAATGTCACCAAAGTGCTTATCTCAGCCCAAAAGTGCTATTTTGAGCCACGATTTTTTAAGGAAAGTGGGTGTCAGTTTTGTCTGAAGGAAGGCATTAGGGCTCATGTATTTTGTGTTGGGCTCCTAAAACCCACTTTTAGAGACCTCACAAAGTCAGCAGCCACTTAGAATGTACTGGGAACAAGTTACAGGAAAATGTCACCAAAGTGCTTATCTCAGTCTAAAAATGCTATTTTGACCCAAGATTTTTTTAAGAAAGTGGGTGTCAGTTTTGTCTGAAAGAAGGCATTAGGGCTTATGTATTTTGTGTTGGGCTCCTAAAACCCACTTTTAGAGACCTCACAAAGTCAGCAGCCACTTAGAATGTACTGGGAACAAGTTACAGGAAAATGTCACCAAAGTGCTTATCTCAGCCCAAAAGTGCTATTTTGAGCCACGATTTTTTAAGGAAAGTGGGTGTCAGTTTTGTCTGAAGGAAGGCATTAGGGCTCATGTATTTTGTGTTGGGCTCCTAAAACCCACTTTTAGAGACCTCACAAAGTCAGCAGCCACTTAGAATGTACTGGGAACAAGTTACAGGAAAATGTCACCAAAGTGCTTATCTCAGTCTAAAAATGCTATTTTGACCCAAATTTTTTTTAAGAAAGTGGGTGTCAGTTTTGTCTGAAAGAAGGCATTAGGGCTCATGTATTTTGTGTTGGGCTCCTAAAACCCACTTTCAGAGACCTCACAAAGTCAGCAGCCACTTAGAATGTACTGGGAACAAGTTACAGGAAAATGTCACCAAAGTGCTTATCTCAGCCCAAAAGTGCTATTTTGAGCCACGATTTTTTAAGGAAAGTGGGTGTCAGTTTTGTCTGAAGGAAGGCATTAGGGCTCATGTATTTTGTGTTGGGCTCCTAAAACCCACTTTTAGAGACCTCACAAAGTCAGCAGCCACTTAGAATGTACTGGGAACAAGTTACAGGAAAGTGTCACCAAAGTGCTTATCTCAGCCTAAAAATGCTATTTTGACATTTTCCTGTAACTTGTTCCCAGTACATTCTAAGTGGCTGCTGACTTTGTGAGGTCTCTAAAAGTGGGTTTTAGGAGCCCAACACAAAATACATGAGCCCCAATGCCTTCCTTCAGACAAAACTGACACCCACTTTCTTAAAACAATCTTGGGTCAAAATAGCATTTTTAGACTGAGATAAGCACTTTGGTGACATTTTCCTGTAACTTGTTCCCAGTACATTCTAAGTGGCTGCTGACTTTGTGAGGTCTCTAAAAGTGGGTTTTAGGAGCCCAACACAAAATACATGAGCCCTGATGCCTTCCTTCAGACAAAACTGACACCCACTTTCTTTAAAAAATCGTGGCTCAAAATGGCATTTTTGGGCTGAGATAAGCACTTTGGTGACATTTTCCTGTAACTTGTTCCCAGTACATTTTAAGTGGCTGCTGACTTTGTGAGGTCTGTAAAAGTGGGTTTTAGGAGCCCAACACAAAATACATGAGCCCTAATGCCTTCTTTCAGACAAAACTGACACCCACTTTCTTAAAAAAATCTTGGGTCAAAATAGCATTTTTAGACTGAGATAAGCACTTTGGTGACATTTTCCTGTAACTTGTTCCCAGTATATTCTAAGTGGCTGCTGACTTTGTGAGGTCTCTAAAAGTGGGTTTTAGGAGCCCAACACAAAATACATGAGCCCTAATGCCTTCCTTCAGACAAAACTGACACCCACTTTCTTTAAAAAATCGTGGCTCAAAATAGCATTTTTGGGCTGAGATAAGCACTTTGGTGACATTTTCCCCTACAGGCTGGTACTATAATATGTGACTCTCTACCTCCCCCTACAGGCTGGTACTATAATATGTTACTCTCTACCTCCCCCTACAGGCTGGTATTATAATATGTTACTCTCTACCTCCCCCTACAGGCTGGTATTATAATATGTTACTCTCTACCTCCCCCTACAGGCTGGTATTATAATATGTTACTCTCTACCTCCCTCTACAGGCTGGTATTATAATATGTTACTCTCTACCTCCCCCTACAGACTGGTATTATACTATGTTACTCTCTACCTCCCCCTACAGGCTGGTAATATAATATGTTACTCTCTACCTCCCCCTACAGGCTGGTATAATAATATGTTACTCTCTACCTCCCCCTACAGGCTGGTATTATAATATGTGACTCTCTACCTCCCCCTACAGGCTGGTGTTATAATATATTACTCTTTACCTCCCCCTACAGGCTGGTATTATAATATGTTACTCTCTACCTCCCCCTACAGGCTGGAATTATAATATGTTACTCTCTACCTCCCCCTACAGGCTGGTATTATAATATGTTACTCTCTACCTCCCTCTACAGGCTGGTATTATAATATGTTACTCTCTACCTCCCCCTACAGACTGGTATTATACTATGTTACTCTCTACCTCCCCCTACAGACTGGTATTATACTATGTTACTCTCTACCTCCCCCTACAGGCTGGTATTATAATATGTTACTCTCTACCTCCCACTACAGGCTGGTATAATAATATGTTACTCTCTACCTCCCCCTACAGGCTGGTATTATAATATGTGACTCTCTACCTCCCCCTACAGGCTGGTATTATAATATGTTACTCTCTACCTCCCTCTACAGGCTGGTATTATAATATGTGACTCTCTACCTCCCCCTACAGGCTGGTATTATAATATGTTACTCTCTACCTCCCACTACAGGCTGGTATTATAATATGTTACTCTCTACCTCCCCCTACAGGCTGGTATTATAATATGTTACTCTCTACCTCCCTCTACAGGCTGGTATTATAATATGTTACTCTCTACCTCCCCCTACAGACTGGTATTATACTATGTTACTCTCTACCTCCCCCTACAGGCTGGTATTATAATATGTTACTCTCTACCTCCCCCTACAGGCTGGTATAATAATATGTTACTCTCTACCAATCGGTCGAACAATTAACCCCGGCCCCTCCCCCAGCCACTATGTGGGCGTGGCCTATCACCTTGGGGGTGTGGTTTCGAGCCGGGGGTGTGGCCTATTGGTGAGGGGGAAGTGGTTTGGAGCTGTGGGCTTGGCCTATCACCAAGGGGGTGTGGTTTGGAGCTATGGGCGTGGCCTATCGCCAAGGGGGTGTGGTTTAAGGCTAGGGGCGTGGCCTATCGACATGGGGGCGTGGTTTGGAGCTGGGGGCGTGGCCTGTCGGCTTGGGGCGAGGGGCTGTGGTTTGAAGCTGGGGGCGTGGCCTATCGCCATCGGGGCGTGGTTTGGAGCGGGGGGCGTGGCCTGTCGGCTTGGGGGCGTGGTTTACAGCAGTGGGACTCAAAAATAGCAGATCTACAAGCTCGTAGATCATAGCTCTACGAGCTTGTAGATCTGATATCGGCTGGGGTTGGGCGTGGCCTATCACCCCGGGGGGTGGGGTCTGAAGCTGTGGGCGGGGCCTGTCGGCTTGGAGGCGTGGTTTGAAGCTGGGGGCGTGGCTTATCGGCTTGGGGGCGTGGTTTACAGCAGTGGGACTCAAAAATAGCGGATCTACAAGCTCGTAGATCATAGCTCTACGAGCTTGTAGATCTGATATCGGCTGGGGGTGGGCGTGGCCTATCACCCCGGGGGGTGGGGTCTGAAGCTCTGGGCGGGGCCTATTGGCTTGGGGGCGTGGCCTTTCCCGTTGGATTGGGGTCTTAAGCCGTGTGCTTGTCCTCTATCGGCGAGGGGTGTGTGGTTTGAAGCTGGGGGCGTGGCCTATCGCCATGGGGGCATGGTTTGGAGCGGGGGGCGTGGCCTGTCGGCTTGGGGGCGTGGTTTACAGCAGTGGGACTCAAAAATAGCAGATCTACAAGCTCGTGTAGATCTGATATCGGCTGGGGTTGGGCGTGGCCTATCGCCCTGGGGGGTGGGGTCTGAAGCTGTGGGCGGGGCTTATTGGCTTGGGGGCGTGGTTTCAAGCCGGGGGCGTGGCCTTTCCCCTTGGATTGGGGTTTTAAGCTGTGTGCTTTTCCTCTATCGGCGAGGGGGCTGTGGTTTGAAGCTGGGGGCGTGGCCTATCGCCATGGGGGCGTGGTTTGGAGCGGGGGGCGGGGCCTGTCGGCTTGGGGGCGTGGCATTTCCCCTTGGATTGGGGTCTTAAGCCGTGTGCTTGTCCTCTATCGGCGAGGGGGTGTGGTTTGAAGCTGGGGGCGTGGCATATCGCCATGGGGGCGTGGTTTGGAGCTGGGGGCGTGGCCTGTTGGCTTGGGGGCGTGGTATACAGCAGTGGGACTCAAAAATAGCAGATCTACAAGCTCGTAGAGCATAGCTCTACGAGCTTGTAGATCTGATATCGGCTGGGGTTAGGCGTGGCCTATCACCCCGGGGGGTGGGGTCTGAAGCTGTGGGCGGGGCCTGTCGGCTTGGAGGCGTGGTTTGAAGCTGGGGGCGTGGCTTATCGGCTTGGGGGCGTGGTTTACAGCAGTGGGACTCAAAAATAGCGGATCTACAAGCTCGTAGATCATAGCTCTACGAGCTTGTAGATCTGATATCGGCTGGGGGTGGGCGTGGCCTATCACCCCGGGGTGTGGGGTCTGAAGCTGTGGGCGGGGCCTATTGGCTTGGGGGCGTGGTTTCAAGCCGGGGGCGTGGCCTTTCCCCTTGGATTGGGGTCTTAAAGAGGTGGTGCCATGTTTTTGCACTTTTTCTGTTTTTCATGTGTCTATGAGGTTGATAGAACTTCATTAAGCCCCCCGGTGGTGTTTTTATGGTGTTTTATGTCTTCTCTGACTATTTGGAGTTTTTTCCTGGAGGCTGAAACCTTGAGGGTCAAATGTGCCAATAGAGAAACAGCGCTTTAGTGACATCACAAAGCCCACACCCTCCCCCTCATTATCATAACACAACAGGTGTGGGCATGAGGAGGAGGAGGGACTAGGACAGGTGGGTGGTGCTAAGGTGGTGGAGGAGGTGCTAAGGTGAGAACCAGGTATACTTAATGCACTGGTGGGTGTGTCTACATAAAAACAACATTTTAACACTTACTGTACACTTTTTTTTTGTTGAAAAAAATCCTTACATAATAATAATACCTTATGATCAGGTTTTAGGGTTGAAAAATATCATGGCACTCCATCTTTAAGCCGTGTGCTTGTCCTCTATCGGCGAGGGGTGTGTGGTTTGAAGCTGGGGGCGTGGCCTATCGCCATGGGGATGTGGTTTGGAGCTGGGGGCGTGGCTTGTTGGCTTGGGGGCGTGGTATACAGCAGTGGGACTCAAAAATAGCAGATCTACAAGCTCGTAGAGCTATGCTCTACGAGCTTGTAGATCTGCTATTTTTTCGCCCCCAAGCCAATAGGCCCCGCCCACAGCTTCAGACCCCACCCCCCGGGGTGATAGGCCACGCCCACCCCCAGCCGATATCAGATCTAGAAGCTCGTAGAGCTATGATCTACGAGCTTGTAGATCTGCTATTTTTGAGTCCCACTGCTGTAAACCACGCCCCCAAGCCGACAGGCCACGCCCCCCGCTCCAAACAATGCCCCCATGGCGATAGGCCACGCCCCCAGCTTCAAACCACACACCCCTCGCCGATAGAGGACAAGCACACGGCTTAAGACCCCAATCCAAGGGGAAAGGCCACGCCCCCGGCTTGAAACCACGCCCCCAAGCTAATAGGCCCCGCCCACAGCTTCAGACCCCACCCCCCGGGGTGATAGGCCACGCCCACCCCCAGCCGATATCAGATCTACAAGCTCGTAGAGCTATGATCTACGAGCTTGTAGATCCGCTATTTTTGAGTCCCACTGCTGTAAACCACGCCCCCAAGCCGATAAGCCACGCCCCCAGCTTCAAACCACGCCTCCAAGCCGACAGGCCCTGCCCACAGCTTCAGACCCCACCCCCCGGGGTGATAGGCCACGCCCACCCCCAGCCGATATCAGATCTACAAGCTCGTAGAGCTATGATCTACGAGCTTGTAGATCTGCTATTTTTGAGTCCCACTGCTTTAAACCACGCCCCCAAGCCGACAGGCCACGCCCCCCGCTTCTTATAACATATTATAATACCAGCCTGTAGGGGGAGGTAGAGAGTAACATATTATATTACCAGCCTGTAGGGGGAGGTAGAGAGTAACATAGTATAATACCAGTCTGTAGGGGGAGGTAGAGAGTAACATATTATAATACCAGCCTGTAGAGGGAGGTAGAGAGTAACATATTATAATACCAGCCTGTAGGGGGAGGTAGAGAGTAACATATTATAATACCAGCCTGTAGGGGGAGGTAGAGAGTAACATATTATAATACCAGCCTGTAGGGGGAGGTAGAGAGTAACATATTATAGTACCAGCCTGTAGGGGGAGGTAGAGAGTCACATATTATAATACCAGCCTGTAGGGGAGGTAGAGAGTAACCTATTATAATACCAGCCTGTAGGGGGAGGTAGAGAGTCACATATTATAGTACCAGCCTGTAGGGGAAAATGTCACCAAAGTGCTTATCTCAGCCCAAAAATGCTATTTTGAGCCACGATTTTTTAAAGAAAGTGGGTGTAAGTTTTGTCTGAAGGAAGGCATTAGGGCTCATGTATTTTGTGTTGGGCTCCTAAAACCCACTTTTAGAGACCTCACAAAGTCAACAGCCACTTAGAATGTACTGGGAACAAGTTACAGGAAAATGTCACCAAAGTGCTTATCTCAGTCTAAAAATGCTATTTTGACCCAAGATTTTTTTAAGAAAGTGGGTGTCAGTTTTGTCTGAAAGAAGGCATTAGGGCTTATGTATTTTGTGTTGGGCTCCTAAAACCCACTTTTAGAGACCTCACAAAGTCAGCAGCCACTTAGAATGTACTGGGAACAAGTTCCAGGAAAATGTCACCAAAGTGCTTATCTCAGCCCAAAAGTGCTATTTTGAGCCACGATTTTTTAAGGAAAGTGGGTGTCAGTTTTGTCTGAAGGAAGGCATTAGGGCTCATGTATTTTGTGTTGGGCTCCTAAAACCCACTTTTAGAGACCTCACAAAGTCAGCAGCCACTTAGAATGTACTGGGAACAAGTTACAGGAAAATGTCACCAAAGTGCTTATCTCAGTCTAAAAATGCTATTTTGACCCAAAATTTTTTTAAGAAAGTGGGTGTCAGTTTTGTCTGAAAGAAGGCATTAGGGCTCTTGTATTTTGTGTTGGGCTCCTAAAACCCACTTTCAGAGACCTCACAAAGTCAGCAGCCACTTAGAATGTACTGGGAACAAGTTACAGGAAAATGTCACCAAAGTGCTTATCTCAGCCCAAAAGTGCTATTTTGAGCCACGATTTTTTAAGGAAAGTGGGTGTCAGTTTTGTCTGAAGGAAGGCATTAGGACTCATGTATTTTGTGTTGGGCTCCTAAAACCCACTTTTAGAGACCTCACAAAGTCAGCAGCCACTTAGAATGTACTGGGAACAAGTTACAGGAAAATGTCACCAAAGTGCTTATCTCAGTCTAAAAATGCTATTTTGACCCAAGATTTTTTTAAGAAAGTGGGTGTCAGTTTTGTCTGAAAGAAGGCATTAGGGCTTATGTATTTTGTGTTGGGCTCCTAAAACCCACTTTTAGAGACCTCACAAAGTCAGCAGCCACTTAGAATGTACTGGGAACAAGTTACAGGAAAATGTCACCAAAGTGCTTATCTCAGCCCAAAAGTGCTATTTTGAGCCACGATTTTTTAAGGAAAGTGGGTGTCAGTTTTGTCTGAAGGAAGGCATTAGGGCTCATGTATTTTGTGTTGGGCTCCTAAAACCCACTTTTAGAGACCTCACAAAGTCAGCAGCCACTTAGAATGTACTGGGAACAAGTTACAGGAAAATGTCACCAAAGTGCTTATCTCAGTCTAAAAATGCTATTTTGACCCAAATTTTTTTTAAGAAAGTGGGTGTCAGTTTTGTCTGAAAGAAGGCATTAGGGCTCATGTATTTTGTGTTGGGCTCCTAAAACCCACTTTCAGAGACCTCACAAAGTCAGCAGCCGCTTAGAATGTACTGGGAACAAGTTACAGGAAAATGTCACCAAAGTGCTTATCTCAGCCCAAAAGTGCTATTTTGAGCCACGATTTTTTAAGGAAAGTGGGTGTCAGTTTTGTCTGAAGGAAGGCATTAGGGCTCATGTATTTTGTGTTGGGCTCCTAAAACCCACTTTTAGAGACCTCACAAAGTCAGCAGCCACTTAGAATGTACTGGGAACAAGTTACAGGAAAATGTCACCAAAGTGCTTATCTCAGTCTAAAAATGCTACTTTGACCCAAGATTTTTTTAAGAAAGTGGGTGTCAGTTTTGTCTGAAAGAAGGCATTAGGGCTCATGTATTTTGTGTTGGGCTCCTAAAACCCACTTTCAGAGACCTCACAAAGTCAGCAGCCACTTAGAATGTACTGGGAACAAGTTACAGGAAAATGTCACCAAAGTGCTTATCTCAGCCCAAAAGTGCTATTTTGAGCCACGATTTTTTAAGGAAAGTGGGTGTCAGTTTTGTCTGAAGGAAGGCATTAGGGCTCATGTATTTTGTGTTGGGCTCCTAAAACCCACTTTTAGAGACCTCACAAAGTCAGCAGCCACTTAGAATGTACTGGGAACAAGTTACAGGAAAGTGTCACCAAAGTGCTTATCTCAGCCTAAAAATGCTATTTTGACATTTTCCTGTAACTTGTTCCCAGTACATTCTAAGTGGCTGCTGACTTTGTGAGGTCTCTAAAAGTGGGTTTTAGGAGCCCAACACAAAATACATGAGCCCCAATGCCTTCCTTCAGACAAAACTGACACCCACTTTCTTAAAACAATCTTGGGTCAAAATAGCATTTTTAGACTGAGATAAGCACTTTGGTGACATTTTCCTGTAACTTGTTCCCAGTACATTCTAAGTGGCTGCTGACTTTGTGAGGTCTCTAAAAGTGGGTTTTAGGAGCCCAACACAAAATACATGAGCCCTGATGCCTTCCTTCAGACAAAACTGACACCCACTTTCTTTAAAAAATCGTGGCTCAAAATGGCATTTTTGGGCTGAGATAAGCACTTTGGTGACATTTTCCTGTAACTTGTTCCCAGTACATTTTAAGTGGCTGCTGACTTTGTGAGGTCTGTAAAAGTGGGTTTTAGGAGCCCAACACAAAATACATGAGCCCTAATGCCTTCTTTCAGACAAAACTGACACCCACTTTCTTAAAAAAATCTTGGGTCAAAATAGCATTTTTAGACTGAGATAAGCACTTTGGTGACATTTTCCTGTAACTTGTTCCCAGTACATTCTAAGTGGCTGCTGACTTTGTGAGGTCTCTAAAAGTGGGTTTTAGGAGCCCAACACAAAATACATGAGCCCTAATGCCTTCCTTCAGACAAAACTGACACCCACTTTCTTTAAAAAATCGTGGCTCAAAATAGCATTTTTGGGCTGAGATAAGCACTTTGGTGACATTTTCCCCTACAGGCTGGTACTATAATATGTGACTCTCTACCTCCCCCTACAGGCTGGTACTATAATATGTTACTCTCTACCTCCCCCTACAGGCTGGTATTATAATATGTTACTCTCTACCTCCCCCTACAGGCTGGTATTATAATATGTTACTCTCTACCTCCCCCTACAGGCTGGTATTATAATATGTTACTCTCTACCTCCCTCTACAGGCTGGTATTATAATATGTTACTCTCTACCTCCCCCTACAGACTGGTATTATACTATGTTACTCTCTACCTCCCCCTACAGGCTGGTAATATAATATGTTACTCTCTACCTCCCCCTACAGGCTGGTATAATAATATGTTACTCTCTACCTCCCCCTACAGGCTGGTATTATAATATGTGACTCTCTACCTCCCCCTACAGGCTGGTATTATAATATATTACTCTTTACCTCCCCCTACAGGCTGGTATTATAATATGTTACTCTCTACCTCCCCCTACAGGCTGGTATTATAATATGTTACTCTCTACCTCCCCCTACAGGCTGGTATTATAATATGTTACTCTCTACCTCCCTCTACAGGCTGGTATTATAATATGTTACTCTCTACCTCCCCCTACAGACTGGTATTATACTATGTTACTCTCTACCTCCCCCTACAGGCTGGTATTATAATATGTTACTCTCTACCTCCCTCTACAGGCTGGTATTATAATATGTGACTCTCTACCTCCCCCTACAGGCTGGTATTATAATATATTACTCTTTACCTCCCCCTACAGGCTGGTATTATAATATGTTACTCTCTACCTCCCCCTACAGGCTGGTATTATAATATGTTACTCTCTACCTCCCCCTACAGGCTGGTATTATAATATGTTACTCTCTACCTCCCTCTACAGGCTGGTATTATAATATGTTACTCTCTACCTCCCCCTACAGACTGGTATTATACTATGTTACTCTCTACCTCCCCCTACAGACTGGTATTATACTGAGTTACTCTCTACCTCCCCCTACAGGCTGGTATTATAATATGTTACTCTCTACCTCCCACTACAGGCTGGTATAATAATATGTTACTCTCTACCTCCCCCTACAGGCTGGTATTATAATATGTGACTCTCTACCTCCCCCTACAGGCTGGTATTATAATATGTTACTCTCTACCTCCCTCTACAGGCTGGTATTATAATATGTGACTCTCTACCTCCCCCTACAGGCTGGTATTATAATATGTTACTCTCTACCTCCCCCTACAGACTGGTATTATACTATGTTACTCTCTACCTCCCCCTACAGGCTGGTATTATAATATGTTACTCTCTACCTCCCCCTACAGGCTGGTATAATAATATGTTACTCTCTACCAATCGGTCGAACAATTAACCCCGGCCCCTCCCCCAGCCACTATGTGGGCGTGGCCTATCACCTTGGGGGTGTGGTTTCGAGCCGGGGGTGTGGCCTATTGGTGAGGGGGAAGTGGTTTGGAGCTGTGGGCTTGGCCTATCACCAAGGGGGTGTGGTTTGGAGCTATGGGCGTGGCCTATCGCCAAGGGGGTGTGGTTTAAGGCTAGGGGCGTGGCCTATCGACATGGGGGCGTGGTTTGGAGCTGGGGGCGTGGCCTGTCGGCTTGGGGCGAGGGGCTGTGGTTTGAAGCTGGGGGCGTGGCCTATCGCCATCGGGGCGTGGTTTGGAGCGGGGGGCGTGGCCTGTCGGCTTGGGGGCGTGGTTTACAGCAGTGGGACTCAAAAATAGCAGATCTACAAGCTCGTAGATCATAGCTCTACGAGCTTGTAGATCTGATATCGGCTGGGGTTGGGCGTGGCCTATCACCCCGGGGGGTGGGGTCTGAAGCTGTGGGCGGGGCCTGTCGGCTTGGAGGCGTGGTTTGAAGCTGGGGGCGTGGCTTATCGGCTTGGGGGCGTGGTTTACAGCAGTGGGACTCAAAAATAGCGGATCTACAAGCTCGTAGATCATAGCTCTACGAGCTTGTAGATCTGATATCGGCTGGGGGTGGGCGTGGCCTATCACCCCGGGGGGTGGGGTCTGAAGCTCTGGGCGGGGCCTATTGGCTTGGGGGCGTGGCCTTTCCCGTTGGATTGGGGTCTTAAGCCGTGTGCTTGTCCTCTATCGGCGAGGGGTGTGTGGTTTGAAGCTGGGGGCGTGGCCTATCGCCATGGGGGCATGGTTTGGAGCGGGGGGCGTGGCCTGTCGGCTTGGGGGCGTGGTTTACAGCAGTGGGACTCAAAAATAGCAGATCTACAAGCTCGTGTAGATCTGATATCGGCTGGGGTTGGGCGTGGCCTATCGCCCTGGGGGGTGGGGTCTGAAGCTGTGGGCGGGGCTTATTGGCTTGGGGGCGTGGTTTCAAGCCGGGGGCGTGGCCTTTCCCCTTGGATTGGGGTTTTAAGCTGTGTGCTTTTCCTCTATCGGCGAGGGGGCTGTGGTTTGAAGCTGGGGGCGTGGCCTATCGCCATGGGGGCGTGGTTTGGAGCGGGGGGCGGGGCCTGTCGGCTTGGGGGCGTGGCATTTCCCCTTGGATTGGGGTCTTAAGCCGTGTGCTTGTCCTCTATCGGCGAGGGGGTGTGGTTTGAAGCTGGGGGCGTGGCATATCGCCATGGGGGCGTGGTTTGGAGCTGGGGGCGTGGCCTGTTGGCTTGGGGGCGTGGTATACAGCAGTGGGACTCAAAAATAGCAGATCTACAAGCTCGTAGAGCATAGCTCTACGAGCTTGTAGATCTGATATCGGCTGGGGTTAGGCGTGGCCTATCACCCCGGGGGGTGGGGTCTGAAGCTGTGGGCGGGGCCTGTCGGCTTGGAGGCGTGGTTTGAAGCTGGGGGCGTGGCTTATCGGCTTGGGGGCGTGGTTTACAGCAGTGGGACTCAAAAATAGCGGATCTACAAGCTCGTAGATCATAGCTCTACGAGCTTGTAGATCTGATATCGGCTGGGGGTGGGCGTGGCCTATCACCCCGGGGTGTGGGGTCTGAAGCTGTGGGCGGGGCCTATTGGCTTGGGGGCGTGGTTTCAAGCCGGGGGCGTGGCCTTTCCCCTTGGATTGGGGTCTTAAAGAGGTGGTGCCATGTTTTTGCACTTTTTCTGTTTTTCATGTGTCTATGAGGTTGATAGAACTTCATTAAGCCCCCCGGTGGTGTTTTTATGGTGTTTTATGTCTTCTCTGACTATTTGGAGTTTTTTCCTGGAGGCTGAAACCTTGAGGGTCAAATGTGCCAATAGAGAAACAGCGCTTTAGTGACATCACAAAGCCCACACCCTCCCCCTCATTATCATAACACAACAGGTGTGGGCATGAGGAGGAGGAGGGACTAGGACAGGTGGGTGGTGCTAAGGTGGTGGAGGAGGTGCTAAGGTGAGAACCAGGTATACTTAATGCACTGGTGGGTGTGTCTACATAAAAACAACATTTTAACACTTACTGTACACTTTTTTTTTGTTGAAAAAAATCCTTACATAATAATAATACCTTATGATCAGGTTTTAGGGTTGAAAAATATCATGGCACTCCATCTTTAAGCCGTGTGCTTGTCCTCTATCGGCGAGGGGTGTGTGGTTTGAAGCTGGGGGCGTGGCCTATCGCCATGGGGATGTGGTTTGGAGCTGGGGGCGTGGCTTGTTGGCTTGGGGGCGTGGTATACAGCAGTGGGACTCAAAAATAGCAGATCTACAAGCTCGTAGAGCTATGCTCTACGAGCTTGTAGATCTGCTATTTTTTCGCCCCCAAGCCAATAGGCCCCGCCCACAGCTTCAGACCCCACCCCCCGGGGTGATAGGCCACGCCCACCCCCAGCCGATATCAGATCTAGAAGCTCGTAGAGCTATGATCTACGAGCTTGTAGATCTGCTATTTTTGAGTCCCACTGCTGTAAACCACGCCCCCAAGCCGACAGGCCACGCCCCCCGCTCCAAACAATGCCCCCATGGCGATAGGCCACGCCCCCAGCTTCAAACCACACACCCCTCGCCGATAGAGGACAAGCACACGGCTTAAGACCCCAATCCAAGGGGAAAGGCCACGCCCCCGGCTTGAAACCACGCCCCCAAGCTAATAGGCCCCGCCCACAGCTTCAGACCCCACCCCCCGGGGTGATAGGCCACGCCCACCCCCAGCCGATATCAGATCTACAAGCTCGTAGAGCTATGATCTACGAGCTTGTAGATCCGCTATTTTTGAGTCCCACTGCTGTAAACCACGCCCCCAAGCCGATAAGCCACGCCCCCAGCTTCAAACCACGCCTCCAAGCCGACAGGCCCTGCCCACAGCTTCAGACCCCACCCCCCGGGGTGATAGGCCACGCCCACCCCCAGCCGATATCAGATCTACAAGCTCGTAGAGCTATGATCTACGAGCTTGTAGATCTGCTATTTTTGAGTCCCACTGCTTTAAACCACGCCCCCAAGCCGACAGGCCACGCCCCCCGCTTCTTATAACATATTATAATACCAGCCTGTAGGGGGAGGTAGAGAGTAACATATTATATTACCAGCCTGTAGGGGGAGGTAGAGAGTAACATAGTATAATACCAGTCTGTAGGGGGAGGTAGAGAGTAACATATTATAATACCAGCCTGTAGAGGGAGGTAGAGAGTAACATATTATAATACCAGCCTGTAGGGGGAGGTAGAGAGTAACATATTATAATACCAGCCTGTAGGGGGAGGTAGAGAGTAACATATTATAATACCAGCCTGTAGGGGGAGGTAGAGAGTAACATATTATAGTACCAGCCTGTAGGGGGAGGTAGAGAGTCACATATTATAATACCAGCCTGTAGGGGAGGTAGAGAGTAACCTATTATAATACCAGCCTGTAGGGGGAGGTAGAGAGTCACATATTATAGTACCAGCCTGTAGGGGAAAATGTCACCAAAGTGCTTATCTCAGCCCAAAAATGCTATTTTGAGCCACGATTTTTTAAAGAAAGTGGGTGTAAGTTTTGTCTGAAGGAAGGCATTAGGGCTCATGTATTTTGTGTTGGGCTCCTAAAACCCACTTTTAGAGACCTCACAAAGTCAACAGCCACTTAGAATGTACTGGGAACAAGTTACAGGAAAATGTCACCAAAGTGCTTATCTCAGTCTAAAAATGCTATTTTGACCCAAGATTTTTTTAAGAAAGTGGGTGTCAGTTTTGTCTGAAAGAAGGCATTAGGGCTTATGTATTTTGTGTTGGGCTCCTAAAACCCACTTTTAGAGACCTCACAAAGTCAGCAGCCACTTAGAATGTACTGGGAACAAGTTACAGGAAAATGTCACCAAAGTGCTTATCTCAGCCCAAAAGTGCTATTTTGAGCCACGATTTTTTAAGGAAAGTGGGTGTCAGTTTTGTCTGAAGGAAGGCATTAGGGCTCATGTATTTTGTGTTGGGCTCCTAAAACCCACTTTTAGAGACCTCACAAAGTCAGCAGCCACTTAGAATGTACTGGGAACAAGTTACAGGAAAATGTCACCAAAGTGCTTATCTCAGTCTAAAAATGCTATTTTGACCCAAAATTTTTTTAAGAAAGTGGGTGTCAGTTTTGTCTGAAAGAAGGCATTAGGGCTCTTGTATTTTGTGTTGGGCTCCTAAAACCCACTTTCAGAGACCTCACAAAGTCAGCAGCCACTTAGAATGTACTGGGAACAAGTTACAGGAAAATGTCACCAAAGTGCTTATCTCAGCCCAAAAGTGCTATTTTGAGCCACGATTTTTTAAGGAAAGTGGGTGTCAGTTTTGTCTGAAGGAAGGCATTAGGACTCATGTATTTTGTGTTGGGCTCCTAAAACCCACTTTTAGAGACCTCACAAAGTCAGCAGCCACTTAGAATGTACTGGGAACAAGTTACAGGAAAATGTCACCAAAGTGCTTATCTCAGTCTAAAAATGCTATTTTGACCCAAGATTTTTTTAAGAAAGTGGGTGTCAGTTTTGTCTGAAAGAAGGCATTAGGGCTTATGTATTTTGTGTTGGGCTCCTAAAACCCACTTTTAGAGACCTCACAAAGTCAGCAGCCACTTAGAATGTACTGGGAACAAGTTACAGGAAAATGTCACCAAAGTGCTTATCTCAGCCCAAAAGTGCTATTTTGAGCCACGATTTTTTAAGGAAAGTGGGTGTCAGTTTTGTCTGAAGGAAGGCATTAGGGCTCATGTATTTTGTGTTGGGCTCCTAAAACCCACTTTTAGAGACCTCACAAAGTCAGCAGCCACTTAGAATGTACTGGGAACAAGTTACAGGAAAATGTCACCAAAGTGCTTATCTCAGTCTAAAAATGCTATTTTGACCCAAATTTTTTTTAAGAAAGTGGGTGTCAGTTTTGTCTGAAGGAAGGCATTAGGGCTCATGTATTTTGTGTTGGGCTCCTAAAACCCACTTTCAGAGACCTCACAAAGTCAGCAGCCACTTAGAATGTACTGGGAACAAGTTACAGGAAAATGTCACCAAAGTGCTTATCTCAGCCCAAAAGTGCTATTTTGAGTCACGATTTTTTAAGGAAAGTGGGTGTCAGTTTTGTCTGAAGGAAGGCATTAGGGCTCATGTATTTTGTGTTGGGCTCCTAAAACCCACTTTTAGAGACCTCACAAAGTCAGCAGCCACTTAGAATGTACTGGGAACAAGTTACAGGAAAATGTCACCAAAGTGCTTATCTCAGTCTAAAAATGCTATTTTGACCCAAGATTTTTTTAAGAAAGTGGGTGTCAGTTTTGTCTGAAAGAAGGCATTAGGGCTTATGTATTTTGTGTTGGGCTCCTAAAACCCATTTTTAGAGACCTCACAAAGTCAGCAGCCACTTAGAATGTACTGGGAACAAGTTACAGGAAAATGTCACCAAAGTGCTTATCTCAGCCCAAAAGTGCTATTTTGAGCCACGATTTTTTAAGGAAAGTGGGTGTCAGTTTTGTCTGAAGGAAGGCATTAGGGCTCATGTATTTTGTGTTGGGCTCCTAAAACCCACTTTTAGAGACCTCACAAAGTCAGCAGCCACTTAGAATGTACTGGGAACAAGTTACAGGAAAATGTCACCAAAGTGCTTATCTCAGTCTAAAAATGCTATTTTGACCCAAATTTTTTTTAAGAAAGTGGGTGTCAGTTTTGTCTGAAAGAAGGCATTAGGGCTCATGTATTTTGTGTTGGGCTCCTAAAACCCACTTTCAGAGACCTCACAAAGTCAGCAGCCACTTAGAATGTACTGGGAACAAGTTACAGGAAAATGTCACCAAAGTGCTTATCTCAGCCCAAAAGTGCTATTTTGAGCCACGATTTTTTAAGGAAAGTGGGTGTCAGTTTTGTCTGAAGGAAGGCATTAGGGCTCATGTATTTTGTGTTGGGCTCCTAAAACCCACTTTTAGAGACCTCACAAAGTCAGCAGCCACTTAGAATCTACTGGGAACAAGTTACAGGAAAGTGTCACCAAAGTGCTTATCTCAGCCTAAAAATGCTATTTTGACATTTTCCTGTAACTTGTTCCCAGTACATTCTAAGTGGCTGCTGACTTTGTGAGGTCTCTAAAAGTGGGTTTTAGGAGCCCAACACAAAATACATGAGCCCCAATGCCTTCCTTCAGACAAAACTGACACCCACTTTCTTAAAACAATCTTGGGTCAAAATAGCATTTTTAGACTGAGATAAGCACTTTGGTGACATTTTCCTGTAACTTGTTCCCAGTACATTCTAAGTGGCTGCTGACTTTGTGAGGTCTCTAAAAGTGGGTTTTAGGAGCCCAACACAAAATACATGAGCCCTGATGCCTTCCTTCAGACAAAACTGACACCCACTTTCTTTAAAAAATCGTGGCTCAAAATGGCATTTTTGGGCTGAGATAAGCACTTTGGTGACATTTTCCTGTAACTTGTTCCCAGTACATTTTAAGTGGCTGCTGACTTTGTGAGGTCTGTAAAAGTGGGTTTTAGGAGCCCAACACAAAATACATGAGCCCTAATGCCTTCTTTCAGACAAAACTGACACCCACTTTCTTAAAAAAATCTTGGGTCAAAATAGCATTTTTAGACTGAGATAAGCACTTTGGTGACATTTTCCTGTAACTTGTTCCCAGTACATTCTAAGTGGCTGCTGACTTTGTGAGGTCTCTAAAATTGGGTTTTAGGAGCCCAACACAAAATACATGAGCCCTAATGCCTTCCTTCAGACAAAACTGACACCCACTTTCTTTAAAAAATCGTGGCTCAAAATAGCATTTTTGGGCTGAGATAAGCACTTTGGTGACATTTTCCCCTACAGGCTGGTACTATAATATGTGACTCTCTACCTCCCCCTACAGGCTGGTACTATAATATGTTACTCTCTACCTCCCCCTACAGGCTGGTATTATAATATGTTACTCTCTACCTCCCCCTACAGGCTGGTATTATAATATGTTACTCTCTACCTCCCCCTACAGGCTGGTATTATAATATGTTACTCTCTACCTCCCTCTACAGGCTGGTATTATAATATGTTACTCTCTACCTCCCCCTACAGACTGGTATTATACTATGTTACTCTCTACCTCCCCCTACAGGCTGGTATAATAATATGTTACTCTCTACCTCCCCCTACAGGCTGGTATTATAATATGTGACTCTCTACCTCCCCCTACAGGCTGGTATTATAATATATTACTCTTTACCTCCCCCTACAGGCTGGTATTATAATATGTTACTCTCTACCTCCCCCTACAGGCTGGTATTATAATATGTTACTCTCTACCTCCCCCTACAGGCTGGTATTATAATATGTTACTCTCTACCTCCCTCTACAGGCTGGTATTATAATATGTTACTCTCTACCTCCCCCTACAGACTGGTATTATACTATGTTACTCTCTACCTCCCCCTACAGGCTGGTATTATAATATGTTACTCTCTACCTCCCTCTACAGGCTGGTATTATAATATGTGACTCTCTACCTCCCCCTACAGGCTGGTATTATAATATATTACTCTTTACCTCCCCCTACAGGCTGGTATTATAATATGTTACTCTCTACCTCCCCCTACAGGCTGGTATTATAATATGTTACTCTCTACCTCCCCCTACAGGCTGGTATTATAATATGTTACTCTCTACCTCCCTCTACAGGCTGGTATTATAATATGTTACTCTCTACCTCCCCCTACAGACTGGTATTATACTATGTTACTCTCTACCTCCCCCTACAGACTGGTATTATACTATGTTACTCTCTACCTCCCCCTACAGGCTGGTATTATAATATGTTACTCTCTACCTCCCACTACAGGCTGGTATAATAATATGTTACTCTCTACCTCCCCCTACAGGCTGGTATTATAATATGTGACTCTCTACCTCCCCCTACAGGCTGGTATTATAATATGTTACTCTCTACCTCCCTCTACAGGCTGGTATTATAATATGTGACTCTCTACCTCCCCCTACAGGCTGGTATTATAATATGTTACTCTCTACCTCCCACTACAGGCTGGTATTATAATATGTTACTCTCTACCTCCCCCTACAGGCTGGTATTATAATATGTTACTCTCTACCTCCCTCTACAGGCTGGTATTATAATATGTTACTCTCTACCTCCCCCTACAGACTGGTATTATACTATGTTACTCTCTACCTCCCCCTACAGGCTGGTATTATAATATGTTACTCTCTACCTCCCCCTACAGGCTGGTATAATAATATGTTACTCTCTACCAATCGGTCGAACAATTAACCCCGGCCCCTCCCCCAGCCACTATGTGGGCGTGGCCTATCACCTTGGGGGTGTGGTTTCGAGCCGGGGGTGTGGCCTATTGGTGAGGGGGAAGTGGTTTGGAGCTGTGGGCTTGGCCTATCACCAAGGGGGTGTGGTTTGGAGCTATGGGCGTGGCCTATCGCCAAGGGGGTGTGGTTTAAGGCTAGGGGCGTGGCCTATCGACATGGGGGCGTGGTTTGGAGCTGGGGGCGTGGCCTGTCGGCTTGGGGCGAGGGGCTGTGGTTTGAAGCTGGGGGCGTGGCCTATCGCCATCGGGGCGTGGTTTGGAGCGGGGGGCGTGGCCTGTCGGCTTGGGGGCGTGGTTTACAGCAGTGGGACTCAAAAATAGCAGATCTACAAGCTCGTAGATCATAGCTCTACGAGCTTGTAGATCTGATATCGGCTGGGGTTGGGCGTGGCCTATCACCCCGGGGGGTGGGGTCTGAAGCTGTGGGCGGGGCCTGTCGGCTTGGAGGCGTGGTTTGAAGCTGGGGGCGTGGCTTATCGGCTTGGGGGCGTGGTTTACAGCAGTGGGACTCAAAAATAGCGGATCTACAAGCTCGTAGATCATAGCTCTACGAGCTTGTAGATCTGATATCGGCTGGGGGTGGGCGTGGCCTATCACCCCGGGGGGTGGGGTCTGAAGCTCTGGGCGGGGCCTATTGGCTTGGGGGCGTGGCCTTTCCCGTTGGATTGGGGTCTTAAGCCGTGTGCTTGTCCTCTATCGGCGAGGGGTGTGTGGTTTGAAGCTGGGGGCGTGGCCTATCGCCATGGGGGCATGGTTTGGAGCGGGGGGCGTGGCCTGTCGGCTTGGGGGCGTGGTTTACAGCAGTGGGACTCAAAAATAGCAGATCTACAAGCTCGTAGAGCATAGCTCTACGAGCTTGTAGATCTGATATCGGCTGGGGTTGGGCGTGGCCTATCGCCCTGGGGGGTGGGGTCTGAAGCTGTGGGCGGGGCTTATTGGCTTGGGGGCGTGGTTTCAAGCCGGGGGCGTGGCCTTTCCCCTTGGATTGGGGTTTTAAGCTGTGTGCTTTTCCTCTATCGGCGAGGGGGCTGTGGTTTGAAGCTGGGGGCGTGGCCTATCGCCATGGGGGCGTGGTTTGGAGCGGGGGGCGGGGCCTGTCGGCTTGGGGGCGTGGCATTTCCCCTTGGATTGGGGTCTTAAGCCGTGTGCTTGTCCTCTATCGGCGAGGGGGTGTGGTTTGAAGCTGGGGGCGTGGCATATCACCATGGGGGCGTGGTTTGGAGCTGGGGGCGTGGCCTGTTGGCTTGGGGGCGTGGTATACAGCAGTGGGATTCAAAAATAGCAGATCTACAAGCTCGTAGAGCATAGCTCTACGAGCTTGTAGATCTGATATCGGCTGGGGTTAGGCGTGGCCTATCACCCCGGGGGGTGGGGTCTGAAGCTGTGGGCGGGGCCTGTCGGCTTGGAGGCGTGGTTTGAAGCTGGGGGCGTGGCTTATCGGCTTGGGGGCGTGGTTTACAGCAGTGGGACTCAAAAATAGCGGATCTACAAGCTCGTAGATCATAGCTCTACGAGCTTGTAGATCTGATATCGGCTGGGGGTGGGCGTGGCCTATCACCCCGGGGTGTGGGGTCTGAAGCTGTGGGCGGGGCCTATTGGCTTGGGGGCGTGGTTTCAAGCCGGGGGCGTGGCCTTTCCCCTTGGATTGGGGTCTTAAAGAGGTGGTGCCATGTTTTTGCACTTTTTCTGTTTTTCATGTGTCTATGAGGTTGATAGAACTTCATTAAGCCCCCCGGTGGTGTTTTTATGGTGTTTTATGTCTTCTCTGACTATTTGGAGTTTTTTCCTGGAGGCTGAAACCTTGAGGGTCAAATGTGCCAATAGAGAAACAGCGCTTTAGTGACATCACAAAGCCCACACCCTCCCCCTCATTATCATAACACAACAGGTGTGGGCATGAGGAGGAGGAGGGACTAGGACAGGTGGGTGGTGCTAAGGTGGTGGAGGAGGTGCTAAGGTGAGAACCAGGTATACTTAATGCACTGGTGGGTGTGTCTACATAAAAACAACATTTTAACACTTACTGTACACTTTTTTTTTGTTGAAAAAAATCCTTACATAATAATAATACCTTATGATCAGGTTTTAGGGTTGAAAAATATCATGGCACTCCATCTTTAAGCCGTGTGCTTGTCCTCTATCGGCGAGGGGTGTGTGGTTTGAAGCTGGGGGCGTGGCCTATCGCCATGGGGATGTGGTTTGGAGCTGGGGGCGTGGCTTGTTGGCTTGGGGGCGTGGTATACAGCAGTGGGACTCAAAAATAGCAGATCTACAAGCTCGTAGAGCTATGCTCTACGAGCTTGTAGATCTGCTATTTTTTCGCCCCCAAGCCAATAGGCCCCGCCCACAGCTTCAGACCCCACCCCCCGGGGTGATAGGCCACGCCCACCCCCAGCCGATATCAGATCTAGAAGCTCGTAGAGCTATGATCTACGAGCTTGTAGATCTGCTATTTTTGAGTCCCACTGCTGTAAACCACGCCCCCAAGCCGACAGGCCACGCCCCCCGCTCCAAACAATGCCCCCATGGCGATAGGCCACGCCCCCAGCTTCAAACCACACACCCCTCGCCGATAGAGGACAAGCACACGGCTTAAGACCCCAATCCAAGGGGAAAGGCCACGCCCCCGGCTTGAAACCACGCCCCCAAGCTAATAGGCCCCGCCCACAGCTTCAGACCCCACCCCCCGGGGTGATAGGCCACGCCCACCCCCAGCCGATATCAGATCTACAAGCTCGTAGAGCTATGATCTACGAGCTTGTAGATCTGCTATTTTTGAGTCCCACTGCTTTAAACCACGCCCCCAAGCCGACAGGCCACGCCCCCCGCTTCTTATAACATATTATAATACCAGCCTGTAGGGGGAGGTAGAGAGTAACATATTATATTACCAGCCTGTAGGGGGAGGTAGAGAGTAACATAGTATAATACCAGTCTGTAGGGGGAGGTAGAGAGTAACATATTATAATACCAGCCTGTAGAGGGAGGTAGAGAGTAACATATTATAATACCAGCCTGTAGGGGGAGGTAGAGAGTAACATATTATAATACCAGCCTGTAGGGGGAGGTAGAGAGTAACATATTATAATACCAGCCTGTAGGGGGAGGTAGAGAGTAACATATTATAGTACCAGCCTGTAGGGGGAGGTAGAGAGTCACATATTATAATACCAGCCTGTAGGGGAGGTAGAGAGTAACCTATTATAATACCAGCCTGTAGGGGGAGGTAGAGAGTCACATATTATAGTACCAGCCTGTAGGGGAAAATGTCACCAAAGTGCTTATCTCAGCCCAAAAATGCTATTTTGAGCCACGATTTTTTAAAGAAAGTGGGTGTAAGTTTTGTCTGAAGGAAGGCATTAGGGCTCATGTATTTTGTGTTGGGCTCCTAAAACCCACTTTTAGAGACCTCACAAAGTCAACAGCCACTTAGAATGTACTGGGAACAAGTTACAGGAAAATGTCACCAAAGTGCTTATCTCAGTCTAAAAATGCTATTTTGACCCAAGATTTTTTTAAGAAAGTGGGTGTCAGTTTTGTCTGAAAGAAGGCATTAGGGCTTATGTATTTTGTGTTGGGCTCCTAAAACCCACTTTTAGAGACCTCACAAAGTCAGCAGCCACTTAGAATGTACTGGGAACAAGTTACAGGAAAATGTCACCAAAGTGCTTATCTCAGCCCAAAAGTGCTATTTTGAGCCACGATTTTTTAAGGAAAGTGGGTGTCAGTTTTGTCTGAAGGAAGGCATTAGGGCTCATGTATTTTGTGTTGGGCTCCTAAAACCCACTTTTAGAGACCTCACAAAGTCAGCAGCCACTTAGAATGTACTGGGAACAAGTTACAGGAAAATGTCACCAAAGTGCTTATCTCAGTCTAAAAATGCTATTTTGACCCAAGATTTTTTTAAGAAAGTGGGTGTCAGTTTTGTCTGAAAGAAGGCATTAGGGCTTATGTATTTTGTGTTGGGCTCCTAAAACCCACTTTTAGAGACCTCACAAAGTCAGCAGCCACTTAGAATGTACTGGGAACAAGTTACAGGAAAATGTCACCAAAGTGCTTATCTCAGCCCAAAAGTGCTATTTTGAGCCACGATTTTTTAAGGAAAGTGGGTGTCAGTTTTGTCTGAAGGAAGGCATTAGGGCTCATGTATTTTGTGTTGGGCTCCTAAAACCCACTTTTAGAGACCTCACAAAGTCAGCAGCCACTTAGAATGTACTGGGAACAAGTTACAGGAAAATGTCACCAAAGTGCTTATCTCAGTCTAAAAATGCTATTTTGACCCACATTTTTTTTAAGAAAGTGGGTGTCAGTTTTGTCTGAAAGAAGGCATTAGGGCTCATGTATTTTGTGTTGGGCTCCTAAAACCCACTTTCAGAGACCTCACAAAGTCAGCAGCCACTTAGAATGTACTGGGAACAAGTTACAGGAAAATGTCACCAAAGTGCTTATCTCAGCCCAAAAGTGCTATTTTGAGCCACGATTTTTTAAGGAAAGTGGGTGTCAGTTTTGTCTGAAGGAAGGCATTAGGGCTCATGTATTTTGTGTTGGGCTCCTAAAACCCACTTTTAGAGACCTCACAAAGTCAACAGCCACTTAGAATGTACTGGGAACAAGTTACAGGAAAATGTCACCAAAGTGCTTATCTCAGTCTAAAAATGCTATTTTGACCCAAGATTTTTTTAAGAAAGTGGGTGTCAGTTTTGTCTGAAAGAAGGCATTAGGGCTTATGTATTTTGTGTTGGGCTCCTAAAACCCACTTTTAGAGACCTCACAAAGTCAGCAGCCACTTAGAATGTACTGGGAACAAGTTACAGGAAAATGTCACCAAAGTGCTTATCTCAGCCCAAAAGTGCTATTTTGAGCCACGATTTTTTAAGGAAAGTGGGTGTCAGTTTTGTCTGAAGGAAGGCATTAGGGCTCATGTATTTTGTGTTGGGCTCCTAAAACCCACTTTTAGAGACCTCACAAAGTCAGCAGCCACTTAGAATGTACTGGGAACAAGTTACAGGAAAATGTCACCAAAGTGCTTATCTCAGTCTAAAAATGCTATTTTGACCCACATTTTTTTTAAGAAAGTGGGTGTCAGTTTTGTCTGAAAGAAGGCATTAGGGCTCATGTATTTTGTGTTGGGCTCCTAAAACCCACTTTCAGAGACCTCACAAAGTCAGCAGCCACTTAGAATGTACTGGGAACAAGTTACAGGAAAATGTCACCAAAGTGCTTATCTCAGCCCAAAAGTGCTATTTTGAGCCACGATTTTTTAAGGAAAGTGGGTGTCAGTTTTGTCTGAAGGAAGGCATTAGGGCTCATGTATTTTGTGTTGGGCTCCTAAAACCCACTTTTAGAGACCTCACAAAGTCAACAGCCACTTAGAATGTACTGGGAACAAGTTACAGGAAAATGTCACCAAAGTGCTTATCTCAGTCTAAAAATGCTATTTTGACCCAAGATTTTTTTAAGAAAGTGGGTGTCAGTTTTGTCTGAAAGAAGGCATTAGGGCTTATGTATTTTGTGTTGGGCTCCTAAAACCCACTTTTAGAGACCTCACAAAGTCAGCAGCCACTTAGAATGTACTGGGAACAAGTTACAGGAAAATGTCACCAAAGTGCTTATCTCAGCCCAAAAATGCTATTTTGAGCCACGATTTTTTAAGGAAAGTGGGTGTCAGTTTTGTCTGAAGGAAGGCATTAGGGCTCATGTATTTTGTGTTGGGCTCCTAAAACCCACTTTTAGAGACCTCACAAAGTCAGCAGCCACTTAGAATATACTGGGAACAAGTTACAGGAAAATGTCACCAAAGTGCTTATCTCAGTCTAAAAATGCTATTTTGACCCAAGATTTTTTTAAGAAAGTGGGTGTCAGTTTTGTCTGAAAGAAGGCATTAGGGCTCATGTATTTTGTGTTGGGCTCCTAAAACCCACTTTTAGAGACCTCACAAAGTCAGCAGCCACTTAGAATGTACTGGGATCAAGTTACAGGAAAATGTCACCAAAGTGCTTATCTCAGCCCAAAAATGCCATTTTGAGCCACGATTTTTTAAAGAAAGTGGGTGTCAGTTTTGTCTGAAGGAAGGCATTAGGGCTCATGTATTTTGTGTTGGGCTCCTAAAACCCACTTTTAGAGACCTCACAAAGTCAGCAGCCACTTAGAATGTACTGGGAACAAGTTACAGGAAAATGTCACCAAAGTGCTTATCTCAGTCTAAAAATGCTATTTTGACCCAAGATTTTTTTAAGAAAGTGGGTGTCAGTTTTGTCTGAAAGAAGGCATTAGGGCTTATGTATTTTGTGTTGGGCTCCTAAAACCCACTTTTAGAGACCTCACAAGGTCAGCAGCCACTTAGAATGTACTGGGAACATGTTACAGGAAAATGTCACCAAAGTGCTTATCTCAGTCTAAAAATGCTATTTTGACCCAAGATTTTTTTAAGAAAGTGGGTGTCAGTTTTGTCTGAAAGAAGGCATTAGGGCTCATGTATTTTGTGTTGGGCTCCTAAAACCCACTTTTACAGACCTCACAAAGTCAGCAGCCACTTAAAATGTACTGGGAACAAGTTACAGGTAAAGGTCACCAAAGTGCTTATCTCAGCCCAAAAATGCCATTTTGAGCCACGATTTTTTAAAGAAAGTGGGTGTCAGTTTTGTCTGAAGGAAGGCATTAGGGCTCATGTATTTTGTGTTGGGCTCCTAAAACCCACTTTTAGAGACCTCACAAAGTCAGCAGCCACTTAGAATGTACTGGGAACAAGTTACAGGAAAATGTCACCAAAGTGCTTATCTCAGTCTAAAAATGCTATTTTGACCCAAGATTGTTTTAAGAAAGTGGGTGTCAGTTTTGTCTGAAGGAAGGCATTGGGGCTCATGTATTTTGTGTTGGGCTCCTAAAACCCACTTTTACAGACCTCACAAAGTCAGCAGCCACTTAGAATGTACTGGGAACAAGTTACAGGAAAATGTCAAAATAGCATTTTTAGGCTGAGATAAGCACTTTGGTGACACTTTCCTGTAACTTGTTCCCAGTACATTCTAAGTGGCTGCTGACTTTGTGAGGTCTCTAAAAGTGGGTTTTAGGAGCCCAACACAAAATACATGAGCCCTAATGCCTTCTTTCAGACAAAACTGACACCCACTTTCTTAAAAAAATCTTGGGTCAAAATAGCATTTTTAGACTGAGATAAGCACTTTGGTGACATTTTCCTGTACTTGTTCCCAGTACATTCTAAGTGGCTGCTGACTTTGTGAGGTCTCTAAAAGTGGGTTTTAGGAGCCCAACACAAAATACATGAGCCCTAATGCCTTCCTTCAGACAAAACTGACACCCACTTTCCTTAAAAAATCGTGGCTCAAAATAGCACTTTTGGGCTGAGATAAGCACTTTGGTGACATTTTCCTGTAACTTGTTCCCAGTACATTCTAAGTGGCTGCTGACTTTGTGAGGTCTCTAAAAGTGGGTTTTAGGAGCCCAACACAAAATACATGAGCCCTAATGCCTTCTTTCAGACAAAACTGACACCCACTTTCTTAAAAAAATCTTGGGTCAAAATAGCATTTTTAGACTGAGATAAGCACTTTGGTGACATTTTCCTGTAACTTGTTCCCAGTACATTCTAAGTGGCTGCTGACTTTGTGAGGTCTCTAAAAGTGGGTTTTAGGAGCCCAACACAAAATACGTGAGCCCTAATGCCTTCCTTCAGACAAAACTGACACCCACTTTCCTTAAAAAATCGTGGCTCAAAATAGCACTTTTGGGCTGAGATAAGCACTTTGGTGACATTTTCCTGTAACTTGTTCCCAGTACATTCTAAGTGGCTGCTGACTTTGTGAGGTCTCTAAAAGTGGGTTTTAGGAGCCCAACACAAAATACATAAGCCCTAATGCCTTCTTTCAGACAAAACTGACACCCACTTTCTTAAAAAAATCTTGGGTCAAAATAGCATTTTTAGACTGAGATAAGCACTTTGGTGACATTTTCCTGTAACTTGTTCCCAGTACATTCTAAGTGGCTGTTGACTTTGTGAGGTCTCTAAAAGTGGGTTTTAGGAGCCCAACACAAAATACATGAGCCCTAATGCCTTCCTTCAGACAAAACTGACACCCACTTTCTTTAAAAAATCGTGGCTCAAAATAGCATTTTTGGGCTGAGATAAGCACTTTGGTGACATTTTCCCCTACAGGCTGGTACTATAATATGTGACTCTCTACCTCCCCCTACAGGCTGGTATTATAATAGGTTACTCTCTACCTCCCCTACAGGCTGGTATTATAATATGTGACTCTCTACCTCCCCCTACAGGCTGGTACTATAATATGTTACTCTCTACCTCCCCCTACAGGCTGGTATTATAATATATTACTCTCTACCTCCCCCTACAGGCTGGTATTATAATATGTTACTCTCTACCTCCCCCTACAGGCTGGTATTATAATATGTTACTCTCTACCTCCCCCTACAGGCTGGTATTATAATATGTTACTCTCTACCTCCCTCTACAGGCTGGTATTATAATATGTTACTCTCTACCTCCCCCTACAGACTGGTATTATACTATGTTACTCTCTACCTCCCCCTACAGACTGGTATTATACTATGTTACTCTCTACCTCCCCCTACAGGCTGGTATTATAATATGTTACTCTCTACCTCCCACTACAGGCTGGTATAATAATATGTTACTCTCTACCTCCCCCTACAGGCTGGTATTATAATATGTGACTCTCTACCTCCCCCTATAGGCTGGTATTATAATATGTTACTCTCTACCTCCCTCTACAGGCTGGTATTATAATATGTGACTCTCTACCTCCCCCTACAGGCTGGTATTATAATATGTTACTCTCTACCTCCCCCTAAAGGCTGGTATTATAATATGTTACTCTCTACCTCCCCCTACAGGCTGGTATTATAATATGTTACTCTCTACCTCCCCCTACAGGCTGGTATTATAATATGTTACTCTCTACCTCCCCCTACAGGCTGGTATTATAATATGTTACTCTCTACCTCCCCCTACAGGCTGGTATTATAATATGTGACTCTCTACCTCCCCCTACAGGCTGGTATTATAATATGTTACTCTCTACCTCCCCCTACAGGCTGGTATTATAATATGTTACTCTCTACCTCCCCCTACAGGCTGGTATTATAATATGTGACTCTCTACCTCCCCCTACAGGCTGGTATTATAATATGTGACTCTCTACCTCCCCCTACAGGCTGGTATTATAATATGTTACTCTCTACCTCCCCCTACAGGCTGGTATTATAATATGTGACTCTCTACCTCCCCCTACAGGCTGGTATTATAATATGTGACTCTCTACCTCCCCCTACAGGCTGGTATTATAATATGTGACTCTCTACCTCCCCCTACAGGCTGGTATTATAATATGTTACTCTCTACCTCCCCCTACAGGCTGGTATTATAATATGTGACTCTCTACCTCCCCCTACAGGCTGGTATTATAATATCTTACTCTCTACCTCCCCCTACAGGCTGGTATTATAATATGTTACTCTCTACCTCCCTCTACAGGCTGGTATTATAATATGTTACTCTCTACCTCCCCCTACAGACTGGTATTATACTATGTTACTCTCTACCTCCCCCTACAAGCTGGTATTATAATATGTTACTCTCTACCTCCCTCTACAGGCTGGTATTATAATATCTTACTCTCTACCTCCCCCTACAGACTGGTATTATACTATGTTACTCTCTACCTCCCCCTAGAGGCTGGTATTATAATATGTTACTCTCTACCTCCCCCTACAGGCTGGTATTATACTATGTTACTCTCTACCTCCCCCTAAAGGCTGGTATTATAATATGTTACTCTCTACCTCCCCCTACAGGATGGTATAATAATATGTTACTCTCTACCAATCGATTGATCAATCGGTCGAACAATTAACCCCGGCCCCTCACCCAGCCACTATGTGGGCGTGGCATATCACCTTGGGGGTGTGGTTTCGAGCCGGGGGTGTGGCCTATTGGTGAGGGGGGAGTGGTTTGGAGCTGTGGGCTTGGCCTATCACCAAGGGGGTGTGGTTTGGAGCTATAGGCGTGGCCATACGCCAAGGGGGGGTGTGGTTTAAGGCTAGGGGTGTGGCCTATCGCCATGGGGGCGTGGTTTGGAGCTGGGGACGTGGCCTGTCGGCTTGGGGCGAGGGGCTGTGGTTTGAAGCTGGGGGCGTGGCCTATCGCCATCGGGGCGTGGTTTGGAGCGGGGGGCGTGGCCTGTCGGCTTGGGGGCGTGGTTTACAGCAGTGGGACTCAAAAATAGCAGATCTACAAGCTCGTAGATCATAGCTCTACGAGCTTGTAGATCTGATATCGGCTGGGGGTGGGCGTGGCCTATCACCCCGGGGGGTGGGGTCTGAAGCTGTGGGCAGGGCCTGTCGGCTTGGAGGCGTGGTTTGAAGCTGGGGGCGTGGCTTATCGGCTTGGGGGCGTGGTTTACAGCAGTGGGACTCAAAAATAGCGGATCTACAAGCTCGTAGATCATAGCTCTACGAGCTTGTAGATCTGATATCGGCTGGGGGTGGGCGTGGCCTATCACCCCGGGGGGTGGGGTCTGAAGCTGTGGGCGGGGCCTATTGGCTTGGGGGCGTGGTTTCAAGCCGGGGGCGTGGCCTTTCCCCTTGGATTGGGGTCTTAAGCCGTGTGCTTGTCCTCTATCGGCGAGGGGTGTGTGGTTTGAAGCTGGGGGCGTGGCCTATCGCCAAGGGGGCATTGTTTGGAGCGGGGGGCGTGGCCTGTCGGCTTGGGGGCGTGGTTTACAGCAGTGGGACTCAAAAATAGCAGATCTACAAGCTCGTAGATCATAGCTCTACGAGCTTCTAGATCTGATATCGGCTGGGGGTGGGCGTGGCCTATCACCCCGGGGGGTGGGGTCTGAAGCTGTGGGCGGGGCCTATTGGCTTGGGGGCGAAAAAATAGCAGATCTACAAGCTCGTAGAGCATAGCTCTACGAGCTTGTAGATCTGCTATTTTTGAGTCCCACTGCTGTATACCACGCCCCCAAGCCAACAAGCCACGCCCCCAGCTCCAAACCACATCCCCATGGCGATAGGCCACGCCCCCAGCTTCAAACCACACACCCCTCGCCGATAGAGGACAAGCACACGGCTTAAAGATGGAGTGCCATGATATTTTTCAACCCTAAAACCTGATCATAAGGTATTATTATTATGTAAGGATTTTTTTCAACAAAAAAAAAGTGTACAGTAAGTGTTAAAATGTTGTTTTTATGTAGACACACCCACCAGTGCATTAAGTATACCTGGTTCTCACCTTAGCACCTCCTCCACCACCTTAGCACCACCCACCTGTCCTAGTCCCTCCTCCTCCTCATGCCCACACCTGTTGTGTTATGATAATGAGGGGGAGGGTGTGGGCTTTGTGATGTCACTAAAGCGCTGTTTCTCTATTGGCACATTTGACCCTCAAGGTTTCAGCTTCCAGGAAAAAACTCCAAATAGTCAGAGAAGACATAAAACACCATAAAAACACCACCGGGGGGCTTAATGAAGTTCTATCAACCTCATAGACACATGAAAAACAGAAAAAGTGCAAAAACATGGCACCACCTCTTTAAGACCCCAATCCAAGGGGAAAGGCCACGCCCCCGGCTTGAAACCACGCCCCCAAGCCAATAGGCCCCGCCCACAGCTTCAGACCCCACACCCCGGGGTGATAGGCCACGCCCACCCCCAGCCGATATCAGATCTACAAGCTCGTAGAGCTATGATCTACGAGCTTGTAGATCCGCTATTTTTGAGTCCCACTGCTGTAAACCACGCCCCCAAGCCGATAAGCCACGCCCCCAGCTTCAAACCACGCCTCCAAGCCGACAGGCCCCGCCCACAGCTTCAGACCCCACCCCCCGGGGTGATAGGCCACGCCTAACCCCAGCCGATATCAGATCTACAAGCTCGTAGAGCTATGCTCTACGAGCTTGTAGATCTGCTATTTTTTAGTCCCACTGCTGTATACCACGCCCCCAAGCCAACAGGCCACGCCCCCAGCTCCAAACCACGCCCCCATGGCGATATGCCACGCCCCCAGCTTCAAACCACACCCCCTCGCCGATAGAGGACAAGCACACGGCTTAAGACCCCAATCCAAGGGGAAATGCCACGCCCCCAAGCCGACAGGCCCCGCCCCCCGCTCCAAACCACGCCCCCATGGCGATAGGCCACGCCCCCAGCTTCAAACCACAGCCCCCTCGCCGATAGAGGAAAAGCACACAGCTTAAAACCCCAATCCAAGGGGAAAGGCCACGCCCCCGGCTTGAAACCACGCCCCCAAGCCAATAAGCCCCGCCCACAGCTTCAGACCCCACCCCCCAGGGCGATAGGCCACGCCCAACCCCAGCCGATATCAGATCTACAAGCTCGTAGAGCTATGCTCTACGAGCTTGTAGATCTGCTATTTTTGAGTCCCACTGCTGTAAACCACGCCCCCAAGCCGACAGGCCACGCCCCCCGCTCCAAACCATGCCCCCATGGCGATAGGCCACGCCCCCAGCTTCAAACCACACACCCCTCGCCGATAGAGGACAAGCACACGGCTTAAGACCCCAATCCAACGGGAAAGGCCACGCCCCCAAGCCAATAGGCCCCGCCCAGAGCTTCAGACCCCACCCCCCGGGGTGATAGGCCACGCCCACCCCCAGCCGATATCAGATCTACAAGCTCGTAGAGCTATGATCTACGAGCTTGTAGATCCGCTATTTTTGAGTCCCACTGCTGTAAACCACGCCCCCAAGCCGATAAGCCACGCCCCCAGCTTCAAACCACGCCTCCAAGCCGACAGGCCCCGCCCACAGCTTCAGACCCCACCCCCCGGGGTGATAGGCCACGCCCAACCCCAGCCGATATCAGATCTACAAGCTCGTAGAGCTATGATCTACGAGCTTGTAGATCTGCTATTTTTGAGTCCCACTGCTGTAAACCACGCCCCCAAGCCGACAGGCCACGCCCCCCGCTCCAAACCACGCCCCGATGGCGATAGGCCACGCCCCCAGCTTCAAACCACAGCCCCTCGCCCCAAGCCGACAGGCCACGCCCCCAGCTCCAAACCACGCCCCCATGTCGATAGGCCACGCCCCTAGCCTTAAACCACACCCCCTTGGTGATAGGCCACGCCCATAGCTCCAAACCACACCCCCTTGGTGATAGGCCAAGCCCACAGCTCCAAACCACTTCCCCCTCACCAATAGGCCACACCCCCGGCTCGAAACCACACCCCCAAGGTGATAGGCCACGCCCACATAGTGGCTGGGGGAGGGGCCGGGGTTAATTGTTCGACCGATTGATCAATCGATTGGTAGAGAGTAACATATTATTATACCAGCCTGTAGGGGGAGGTAGAGAGTAACATATTATAATACCAGCCTGTAGGGGGAGGTAGAGAGTAACATAGTATAATACCAGTCTGTAGGGGGAGGTAGAGAGTAACATATTATAATACCAGCCTGTAGAGGGAGGTAGAGAGTAACATATTATAATACCAGCCTGTAGGGGGAGGTAGAGAGTAACATATTATAATACCAGCCTGTAGTGGGAGGTAGAGAGTAACATATTATAATACCAGCCTTTAGGGGGAGGTAGAGAGTAACATATTATAATACCAGCCTGTAGGGGGAGGTAGAGAGTAACATATTATAATACCAGCCTGTAGGGGGAGGTAGAGAGTAATATATTATAATACCAGCCTGTAGGGGGAGGTAGAGAGTCACATATTATAATACCAGCCTGTAGGGGGAGGTAGAGAGTAACATATTATTATACCAGCCTGTAGGGGGAGGTAGAGAGTAACATATTATATTACCAGCCTGTAGGGGGAGGTAGAGAGTAACATAGTATAATACCAGTCTGTAGGGGGAGGTAGAGAGTAACATATTATAATACCAGCCTGTAGGGGGAGGTAGAGAGTAACATATTATAGTACCAGCCTGTAGGGGGAGGTAGAGAGTCACATATTATAGTACCAGCCTGTAGGGGAAAATGTCACCAAAGTGCTTATCTCAGCCCAAAAATGGTATTTTGAACCACGATTTTTTAAAGAAAGTGGGTGTCAGTTTTGTCTGAAGGAAGGCATTAGGGCTCATGTATTTTGTGTTGGGCTCCTAAAACCCACTTTTAGAGACCTCACAAAGTCAACAGCCACTTAGAATGTACTGGGAACAAGTTACAGGAAAATGTCACCAAAGTGCTTATCTCAGTCTAAAAATGCTATTTTGACCCAAGATTTTTTTAAGAAAGTGGGTGTCAGTTTTGTCTGAAAGAAGGCATTAGGGCTTATGTATTTTGTGTTGGGCTCCTAAAACCCACTTTTAGAGACCTCACAAAGTCAGCAGCCACTTAGAATGTACTGGGAACAAGTTACAGGAAAATGTCACCAAAGTGCTTATCTCAGCCCAAAAATGCTATTTTGAGCCACGATTTTTTAAGGAAAGTGGGTGTCAGTTTTGTGTGAAGGAAGGCATTAGGGCTCATGTATTTTGTGTTGGGCTCCTAAAACCCACTTTTAGAGACCTCACAAAGTCAGCAGCCACTTAGAATATACTGGGAACAAGTTACAGGAAAATGTCACCAAAGTGCTTATCTCAGTCTAAAAATGCTATTTTGACCCAAGATTTTTTTAAGAAAGTGGGTGTCAGTTTTGTCTGAAAGAAGGCATTAGGGCTCATGTATTTTGTGTTGGGCTCCTAAAACCCACTTTTAGAGACCTCACAAAGTCAGCAGCCACTTAGAATGTACTGGGAACAAGTTACAGGAAAATGTCACCAAAGTGCTTATCTCAGTCTAAAAATGCTATTTTGACCCAAGATTTTTTTAAGAAAGTGGGTGTCAGTTTTGTCTGAAAGAAGGCATTAGGGCTTATGTATTTTGTGTTGGGCTCCTAAAACCCACTTTTAGAGACCTCACAAAGTCAGCAGCCACTTAGAATGTACTGGGAACAAGTTACAGGAAAATGTCACCAAAGTGCTTATCTCAGCCCAAAAATGCCATTTTGAGCCACGATTTTTTAAAGAAAGTGGGTGTCAGTTTTGTCTGAAGGAAGGCATTAGGGCTCATGTATTTTGTGTTGGGCTCCTAAAACCCACTTTTAGAGACCTCACAAAGTCAGCAGCCACTTAGAATGTACTGGGAACAAGTTACAGGAAAATGTCACCAAAGTGCTTATCTCAGTCTAAAAATGCTATTTTGACCCAAGATTTTTTTAAGAAAGTGGGTGTCAGTTTTGTCTGAAAGAAGGCATTAGGGCTTATGTATTTTGTGTTGGGCTCCTAAAACCCACTTTTAGAGACCTCACAAAGTCAGCAGCCACTTAGAATGTACTGGGAACAAGTTACAGGAAAATGTCACCAAAGTGCTTATCTCAGCCCAAAAATGCCATTTTGAGCCACGATTTTTTAAAGAAAGTGGGTGTCAGTTTTGTCTGAAGGAAGGCATTAGGGCTCATGTATTTTGTGTTGGGCTCCTAAAACCCACTTTTAGAGACCTCACAAAGTCAGCAGCCACTTAGAATGTACTGGGAACAAGTTACAGGAAAATGTCAAAATAGCATTTTTAGGCTGAGATAAGCACTTTGGTGACACTTTCCTGTAACTTGTTCCCAGTACATTCTAAGTGGCTGCTGACTTTGTGAGGTCTCTAAAAGTGGGTTCTAGGAGCCCAACACAAAATACATGAGCCCTAATGCCTTCTTTCAGACAAAACTGACACCCACTTTCTTAAAAAAATCTTGGGTCAAAATAGCATTTTTAGACTGAGATAAGCACTTTGGTGACATTTTCCTGTAACTTGTTCCCAGTACATTCTAAGTGGCTGCTGACTTTGTGAGGTCTCTAAAAGTGGGTTTTAGGAGCCCAACACAAAATACATGAGCCCTAATGCCTTCCTTCAGACAAAACTGACACCCACTTTCCTTAAAAAATCGTGGCTCAAAATAGCACTTTTGGGCTGAGATAAGCACTTTGGTGACATTTTCCTGTAACTTGTTCCCAGTACATTCTAAGTGGCTGCTGACTTTGTGAGGTCTCTAAAAGTGGGTTTTAGGAGCCCAACACAAAATACATAAGCCCTAATGCCTTCTTTCAGACAAAACTGACACCCACTTTCTTAAAAAAATCTTGGGTCAAAATAGCATTTTTAGACTGAGATAAGCACTTTGGTGACATTTTCCTGTAACTTGTTCCCAGTACATTCTAAGTGGCTGTTGACTTTGTGAGGTCTCTAAAAGTGGGTTTTAGGAGCCCAACACAAAATACATGAGCCCTAATGCCTTCCTTCAGACAAAACTGACACCCACTTTCTTTAAAAAATCGTGGCTCAAAATAGCATTTTTGGGCTGAGATAAGCACTTTGGTGACATTTTCCCCTACAGGCTGGTACTATAATATGTGACTCTCTACCTCCCCCTACAGGCTGGTATTATAATAGGTTACTCTCTACCTCCCCTACAGGCTGGTATTATAATATGTGACTCTCTACCTCCCCCTACAGGCTGGTACTATAATATGTTACTCTCTACCTCCCCCTACAGGCTGGTATTATAATATGTTACTCTCTACCTCCCCCTACAGGCTGGTATTATAATATGTTACTCTCTACCTCCCCCTACAGGCTGGTATTATAATATGTTACTCTCTACCTCCCTCTACAGGCTGGTATTATAATATGTTACTCTCTACCTCCCCCTACAGACTGGTATTATTCTATGTTACTCTCTACCTCCCCCTACAGGCTGGTAATATAATATGTTACTCTCTACCTCCCCCTACAGGCTGGTATAATAATATGTTACTCTCTACCTCCCCCTACAGGCTGGTATTATAATATGTGACTCTCTACCTCCCCCTACAGGCTGGTATTATAATATATTACTCTCTACCTCCCCCTACAGGCTGGTATTATAATATGTTACTCTCTACCTCCCCCTACAGGCTGGTATTATAATATGTTACTCTCTACCTCCCCCTACAGGCTGGTATTATAATATGTTACTCTCTACCTCCCTCTACAGGCTGGTATTATAATATGTTACTCTCTACCTCCCCCTACAGACTGGTATTATACTATGTTACTCTCTAATCCCCCTACAGACTGGTATTATACTATGTTACTCTCTACCTCCCCCTACAGGCTGGTATTATAATATGTTACTCTCTACCTCCCACTACAGGCTGGTATAATAATATGTTACTCTCTACCTCCCCCTACAGGCTGGTATTATAATATGTGACTCTCTACCTCCCCCTACAGGCTGGTATTATAATATGTTACTCTCTACCTCCCTCTACAGGCTGGTATTATAATATGTGACTCTCTACCTCCCCCTAAAGGCTGGTATTATAATATGTTACTCTCTACCTCCCCCTACAGGCTGGTATTATAATATGTTACTCTCTACCTCCCCCTACAGGCTGGTATTATAATATGTTACTCTCTACCTCCCCCTACAGGCTGGTATTATAATATGTGACTCTCTACCTCCCCCTACAGGCTGGTATTATAATATGTGACTCTCTACCTCCCCCTACAGGCTGGTATTATAATATGTTACTCTCTACCTCCCCCTACAGGCTGGTATTATAATATGTGACTCTCTACCTCCCCCTACAGGCTGGTATTATAATATGTTACTCTCTACCTCCCCCTACAGGCTGGTATTATAATATGTGACTCTCTACCTCCCCCTACAGGCTGGTATTATAATATGTGACTCTCTACCTCCCCCTACAGGCTGGTATTATAATATGTGACTCTCTACCTCCCCCTACAGGCTGGTATTATAATATGTGACTCTCTACCTCCCCCTACAGGCTGGTATTATAATATGTGACTCTCTACCTCCCCCTACAGGCTGGTATTATAATATGTGACTCTCTACCTCCCCCTACAGGCTGGTATTATAATATGTGACTCTCTACCTCCCCCTACAGGCTGGTATTATAATATGTGACTCTCTACCTCCCCCTACAGGCTGGTATTATAATATGTTACTCTCTACCTCCCCCTACAGGCTGGTATTATAATATGTTACTCTCTACCTCCCCCTACAGGCTGGTATTATAATATGTGACTCTCTACCTCCCCCTACAGGCTGGTATTATAATATGTGACTCTCTACCTCCCCCTACAGGCTGGTATTATAATATGTGACTCTCTACCTCCCCCTACAGGCTGGTATTATAATATGTTACTCTCTACCTCCCCCTACAGGCTGGTATTATAATATGTGACTCTCTACCTCCCCCTACAGGCTGGTATTATAATATCTTACTCTCTACCTCCCCCTACAGGCTGGTATTATAATATGTTACTCTCTACCTCCCTCTACAGGCTGGTATTATAATATGTTACTCTCTACCTCCCCCTACAGACTGGTATTATACTATGTTACTCTCTACCTCCCCCTACAAGCTGGTATTATAATATGTTACTCTCTACCTCCCTCTACAGGCTGGTATTATAATATCTTACTCTCTACCTCCCCCCACAGACTGGTATTATACTATGTTACTCTCTACCTCCCCCTACAGGCTGGTATAATAATATGTTACTCTCTAACTCCCCCTAGAGGCTGGTATTATAATATGTTACTCTCTACCTCCCCCTACAGGCTGGTATTATACTATGTTACTCTCTACCTCCCCCTAAAGGCTGGTATTATAATATGTTACTCTCTACCTCCCCCTACAGGATCGTATAATAATATGTTACTCTCTACCAATCGATTGATCAATCGGTCGAACAATTAACCCCGGCCCCTCACCCAGCCACTATGTGGGCGTGGCATATCACCTTGGGGGTGTGGTTTCGAGCCGGGGGTGTGGCCTATTGGTGAGGGGGGAGTGGTTTGGAGCTGTGGGCTTGGCCTATCACCAAGGGGGTGTGGTTTGGAGCTATGGGCGTGGCCATACGCCAAGGGGGGGTGTGGTTTAAGGCTAGGGGTGTGGCCTATCGCCATGGGGGCGTGGTTTGGAGCTGGGGACGTGGCCTGTCGGCTTGGGGCGAGGGGCTGTGGTTTGAAGCTGGGGGCGTGGCCTATCGCCATCGGGGCGTGGTTTGGAGCGGGGGGCGTGGCCTGTCGGCTTGGGGGCGTGGTTTACAGCAGTGGGACTCAAAAATAGCAGATCTACAAGCTCGTAGATCATAGCTCTACGAGCTTGTAGATCTGATATCGGCTGGGGGTGGGCGTGGCCTATCACCCCGGGGGGTGGGGTCTGAAGCTGTGGGCAGGGCCTGTCGGCTTGGAGGCGTGGTTTGAAGCTGGGGGCGTGGCTTATCGGCTTGGGGGCGTGGTTTACAGCAGTGGGACTCAAAAATAGCGGATCTACAAGCTCGTAGATCATAGCTCTACGAGCTTGTAGATCTGATATCGGCTGGGGGTGGGCGTGGCCTATCACCCCGGGGGGTGGGGTCTGAAGCTGTGGGCGGGGCCTATTGGCTTGGGGGCGTGGTTTCAAGCCGGGGGCGTGGCCTTTCCCCTTGGATTGGGGTCTTAAGCCGTGTGCTTGTCCTCTATCGGCGAGGGGTGTGTGGTTTGAAGCTGGGGGCGTGGCCTATCGCCAAGGGGGCATTGTTTGGAGCGGGGGGCGTGGCCTGTCGGCTTGGGGGCGTGGTTTACAGCAGTGGGACTCAAAAATAGCAGATCTACAAGCTCGTAGATCATAGCTCTACGAGCTTCTAGATCTGATATCGGCTGGGGGTGGGCGTGGCCTATCACCCCGGGGGGTGGGGTCTGAAGCTGTGGGCGGGGCCTATTGGCTTGGGGGCGAAAAAATAGCAGATCTACAAGCTCGTAGAGCATAGCTCTACGAGCTTGTAGATCTGCTATTTTTGAGTCCCACTGCTGTATACCACGCCCCCAAGCCAACAAGCCACGCCCCCAGCTCCAAACCACATCCCCTTGGCGATAGGCCACGCCCCCAGCTTCAAACCACACACCCCTCGCCGATAGAGGACAAGCACACGGCTTAAAGATGGAGTGCCATGATATTTTTCAACCCTAAAACCTGATCATAAGGTATTATTATTATGTAAGGATTTTTTTCAACAAAAAAAAAGTGTACAGTAAGTGTTAAAATGTTGTTTTTATGTAGACACACCCACCAGTGCATTAAGTATACCTGGTTCTCACCTTAGCACCTCCTCCACCACCTTAGCACCACCCACCTGTCCTAGTCCCTCCTCCTCCTCATGCCCACACCTGTTGTGTTATGATAATGAGGGGGAGGGTGTGGGCTTTGTGATGTCACTAAAGCGCTGTTTCTCTATTGGCACATTTGACCCTCAAGGTTTCAGCCTCCAGGAAAAAACTCCAAATAGTCAGAGAAGACATAAAACACCATAAAAACACCACCGGGGGGCTTAATGAAGTTCTATCAACCTCATAGACACATGAAAAACAGAAAAAGTGCAAAAACATGGCACCACCTCTTTAAGACCCCAATCCAAGGGGAAAGGCCACGCCCCCGGCTTGAAACCACGCCCCCAAGCCAATAGGCCCCGCCCACAGCTTCAGACCCCACACCCCGGGGTGATAGGCCACGCCCACCCCCAGCCGATATCAGATCTACAAGCTCGTAGAGCTATGATCTACGAGCTTGTAGATCCGCTATTTTTGAGTCCCACTGCTGTAAACCACGCCCCCAAGCCGATAAGCCACGCCCCCAGCTTCAAACCACGCCTCCAAGCCGACAGGCCCCGCCCACAGCTTCAGACCCCACCCCCCGGGGTGATAGGCCACGCCTAACCCCAGCCGATATCAGATCTACAAGCTCGTAGAGCTATGCTCTACGAGCTTGTAGATCTGCTATTTTTGAGTCCCACTGCTGTATACCACGCCCCCAAGCCAACAGGCCACGCCCCCAGCTCCAAACCACGCCCCCATGGCGATATGCCACGCCCCCAGCTTCAAACCACACCCCCTCGCCGATAGAGGACAAGCACACGGCTTAAGACCCCAATCCAAGGGGAAATGCCACGCCCCCAAGCCGACAGGCCCCGCCCCCCGCTCCAAACCACGCCCCCATGGCGATAGGCCACGCCCCCAGCTTCAAACCACAGCCCCCTCGCCGATAGAGGAAAAGCACACAGCTTAAAACCCCAATCCAAGGGGAAAGGCCACGCCCCCGGCTTGAAACCACGCCCCCAAGCCAATAAGCCCCGCCCACAGCTTCAGACCCCACCCCCCAGGGCGATAGGCCACGCCCAACCCCAGCCGATATCAGATCTACAAGCTCGTAGAGCTATGCTCTACGAGCTTGTAGATCTGCTATTTTTGAGTCCCACTGCTGTAAACCACGCCCCCAAGCCGACAGGCCACGCCCCCCGCTCCAAACCATGCCCCCATGGCGATAGGCCACGCCCCCAGCTTCAAACCACACACCCCTCGCCGATAGAGGACAAGCACACGGCTTAAGACCCCAATCCAACGGGAAAGGCCACGCCCCCAAGCCAATAGGCCCCGCCCAGATCTTCAGACCCCACCCCCCGGGGTGATAGGCCACGCCCACCCCCAGCCGATATCAGATCTACAAGCTCGTAGAGCTATGATCTACGAGCTTGTAGATCCGCTATTTTTGAGTCCCACTGCTGTAAACCACGCCCCCAAGCCGATAAGCCACGCCCCCAGCTTCAAACCACGCCTCCAAGCCGACAGGCCCCGCCCACAGCTTCAGACCCCACCCCCCGGGGTGATAGGCCACGCCCAACCCCAGCCGATATCAGATCTACAAGCTCGTAGAGCTATGATCTACGAGCTTGTAGATCTGCTATTTTTGAGTCCCACTGCTGTAAACCACGCCCCCAAGCCGACAGGCCACGCCCCCCGCTCCAAACCACGCCCCGATGGCGATAGGCCACGCCCCCAGCTTCAAACCACAGCCCCTCGCCCCAAGCCGACAGGCCACGCCCCCAGCTCCAAACCACGCCCCCATGTCGATAGGCCACGCCCCTAGCCTTAAACCACACCCCCTTGGCGATAGGCCACGCCCATAGCTCCAAACCACACCCCCTTGGTGATAGGCCAAGCCCACAGCTCCAAACCACTTCCCCCTCACCAATAGGCCACACCCCCGGCTCGAAACCACACCCCCAAGGTGATAGGCCACGCCCACATAGTGGCTGGGGGAGGGGCCGGGGTTAATTGTTCGACCGATTGATCAATCGATTGGTAGAGAGTAACATATTATTATACCAGCCTGTAGGGGGAGGTAGAGAGTAACATATTATAATACCAGCCTGTAGGGGGAGGTAGAGAGTAACATAGTATAATACCAGTCTGTAGGGGGAGGTAGAGAGTAACATATTATAATACCAGCCTGTAGAGGGAGGTAGAGAGTAACATATTATAATACCAGCCTGTAGGGGGAGGTAGAGAGTAACATATTATAATACCAGCCTGTAGTGGGAGGTAGAGAGTAACATATTATAATACCAGCCTGTAGGGGGAGGTAGAGAGTCACATATTATAATACCAGCCTGTAGAGGGAGGTAGAGAGTAACATATTATAATACCAGCCTGTAGGGGGAGGTAGAGAGTCACATATTATAATACCAGCCTGTAGGGGGAGGTAGAGAGTAACATATTATTATACCAGCCTGTAGTGGGAGGTAGAGAGTAACATATTATAATACCAGCCTGTAGGGGGAGGTAGAGAGTAACATAGTATAATACCAGTCTGTAGGGGGAGGTAGAGAGTAACATAGTATAATACCAGTCTGTAGGGGGAGGTAGAGAGTAACATATTATAATACCAGCCTGTAGAGGGAGGTAGAGAGTAACATATTATAATACCAGCCTGTAGGGGGAGGTAGAGAGTAACATATTATAATACCAGCCTGTAGGGGGAGGTAGAGAGTAACATATTATAATACCAGCCTGTAGGGGGAGGTAGAGAGTAATATATTATAATACCAGCCTGTAGGGGGAGGTAGAGAGTCACATATTATAATACCAGCCTGTAGGGGGAGGTAGAGAGTAACATATTATTATACCAGCCTGTAGGGGGAGGTAGAGAGTAACATATTATATTACCAGCCTGTAGGGGGAGGTAGAGAGTAACATAGTATAATACCAGTCTGTAGGGGGAGGTAGAGAGTAACATATTATAATACCAGCCTGTAGAGGGAGGTAGAGAGTAACATATTATAATACCAGCCTGTAGGGGGAGGTAGAGAGTAACATATTATAATACCAGCCTGTAGGGGGAGGTAGAGAGTAACATATTATAATACCAGCCTGTAGGGGGAGGTAGAGAGTAACATATTATAGTACCAGCCTGTAGGGGGAGGTAGAGAGTCACATATTATAGTACCAGCCTGTAGGGGAAAATGTCACCAAAGTGCTTATCTCAGCCCAAAAATGCTATTTTGAGCCACGATTTTTTAAAGAAAGTGGGTGTCAGTTTTGTCTGAAGGAAGGCATTAGGGCTCATGTATTTTGTGTTGGGCTCCTAAAACCCACTTTTAGAGACCTCACAAAGTCAACAGCCACTTAGAATGTACTGGGAACAAGTTACAGGAAAATGTCACCAAAGTGCTTATCTCAGTCTAAAAATGCTATTTTGACCCAAGATTTTTTTAAGAAAGTGGGTGTCAGTTTTGTCTGAAAGAAGGCATTAGGGCTCATGTATTTTGTGTTGGGCTCCTAAAACCCACTTTTAGAGACCTCACAAAGTCAGCAGCCACTTAGAATGTACTGGGATCAAGTTACAGGAAAATGTCACCAAAGTGCTTATCTCAGCCCAAAAATGCCATTTTGAGCCACGATTTTTTAAAGAAAGTGGGTGTCAGTTTTGTCTGAAGGAAGGCATTAGGGCTCATGTATTTTGTGTTGGGCTCCTAAAACCCACTTTTAGAGACCTCACAAAGTCAGCAGCCACTTAGAATGTACTGGGAACAAGTTACAGGAAAATGTCACCAAAGTGCTTATCTCAGTCTAAAAATGCTATTTTGACCCAAGATTTTTTTAAGAAAGTGGGTGTCAGTTTTGTCTGAAAGAAGGCATTAGGGCTTATGTATTTTGTGTTGGGCTCCTAAAACCCACTTTTAGAGACCTCACAAGGTCAGCAGCCACTTAGAATGTACTGGGAACAAGTTACAGGAAAATGTCACCAAAGTGCTTATCTCAGTCTAAAAATGCTATTTTGACCCAAGATTTTTTTAAGAAAGTGGGTGTCAGTTTTGTCTGAAAGAAGGCATTAGGGCTCATGTATTTTGTGTTGGGCTCCTAAAACCCACTTTTACAGACCTCACAAAGTCAGCAGCCACTTAAAATGTACTGGGAACAAGTTACAGGAAAATGTCACCAAAGTGCTTATCTCAGCCCAAAAATGCCATTTTGAGCCACGATTTTTTAAAGAAAGTGGGTGTCAGTTTTGTCTGAAGGAAGGCATTAGGGCTCATGTATTTTGTGTTGGGCTCCTAAAACCCACTTTTAGAGACCTCACAAAGTCAGCAGCCACTTAGAATGTACTGGGAACAAGTTACAGGAAAATGTCACCAAAGTCCTTATCTCAGTCTAAAAATGCTATTTTGACCCAAGATTGTTTTAAGAAAGTGGGTGTCAGTTTTGTCTGAAGGAAGGCATTGGGGCTCATGTATTTTGTGTTGGGCTCCTAAAACCCACTTTTAGAGACCTCACAAAGTCAGCAGCCACTTAGAATGTACTGGGAACAAGTTACAGGAAAATGTCAAAATAGCATTTTTAGGCTGAGATAAGCACTTTGGTGACACTTTCCTGTAACTTGTTCCCAGTACATTCTAAGTGGCTGCTGACTTTGTGAGGTCTCTAAAAGTGGGTTTTAGGAGCCCAACACAAAATACATGAGCCCTAATGCCTTCTTTCAGACAAAACTGACACCCACTTTCTTAAAAAAATCTTGGGTCAAAATAGCATTTTTAGACTGAGATAAGCACTTTGGTGACATTTTCCTGTAACTTGTTCCCAGTACATTCTAAGTGGCTGCTGACTTTGTGAGGTCTCTAAAAGTGGGTTTTAGGAGCCCAACACAAAATACATGAGCCCTAATGCCTTCCTTCAGACAAAACTGACACCCACTTTCCTTAAAAAATCGTGGCTCAAAATAGCACTTTTGGGCTGAGATAAGCACTTTGGTGACATTTTCCTGTAACTTGTTCCCAGTACATTCTAAGTGGCTGCTGACTTTGTGAGGTCTCTAAAAGTGGGTTTTAGGAGCCCAACACAAAATACATGAGCCCTAATGCCTTCTTTCAGACAAAACTGACACCCACTTTCTTAAAAAAATCTTGGGTCAAAATAGCATTTTTAGACTGAGATAAGCACTTTGGTGACATTTTCCTGTAACTTGTTCCCAGTACATTTTAAGTGGCTGCTGACTTTGTGAGGTCTCTAAAAGTGGGTTTTAGGAGCCCAACACAAAATACATGAGCCCTAATGCCTTCCTTCAGACAAAACTGACACCCACTTTCCTTAAAAAATCGTGGCTCAAAATAGCACTTTTGGGCTGAGATAAGCACTTTGGTGACATTTTCCTGTAACTTGTTCCCAGTACATTCTAAGTGGCTGCTGACTTTGTGAGGTCTCTAAAAGTGGGTTTTAGGAGCCCAACACAAAATACATAAGCCCTAATGCCTTCTTTCAGACAAAACTGACACCCACTTTCTTAAAAAAATCTTGGGTCAAAATAGCATTTTTAGACTGAGATAAGCACTTTGGTGACATTTTCCTGTAACTTGTTCCCAGTACATTCTAAGTGGCTGTTGACTTTGTGAGGTCTCTAAAAGTGGGTTTTAGGAGCCCAACACAAAATACATGAGCCCTAATGCCTTCCTTCAGACAAAACTGACACCCACTTTCTTTAAAAAATCGTGGCTCAAAATAGCATTTTTGGGCTGAGATAAGCACTTTGGTGACATTTTCCCCTACAGGCTGGTACTATAATATGTGACTCTCTACCTCCCCCTACAGGCTGGTATTATAATAGGTTACTCTCTACCTCCCCTACAGGCTGGTATTATAATATGTGACTCTCTACCTCCCCCTACAGGCTGGTATTATAATATGTTACTCTCTACCTCCCTCTACAGGCTGGTATTATAATATGTGACTCTCTACCTCCCCCTACAGGCTGGTATTATAATATGTTACTCTCTACCTCCCCCTAAAGGCTGGTATTATAATATGTTACTCTCTACCTCCCCCTACAGGCTGGTATTATAATATGTTACTCTCTACCTCCCCCTACAGGCTGGTATTATAATATGTTACTCTCTACCTCCCCCTACAGGCTGGTATTATAATATGTGACTCTCTACCTCCCCCTACAGGCTGGTATTATAATATGTTACTCTCTACCTCCCCCTACAGGCTGGTATTATAATATGTGACTCTCTACCTCCCCCTACAGGCTGGTATTATAATATGTGACTCTCTACCTCCCCCTACAGGCTGGTATTATAATATGTGACTCTCTACCTCCCCCTACAGGCTGGTATTATAATATGTGACTCTCTACCTCCCCCTACAGGCTGGTATTATAATATGTGACTCTCTACCTCCCCCTACAGGCTGGTATTATAATATGTGACTCTCTACCTCCCCCTACAGGCTGGTATTATAATATGTGACTCTCTACCTCCCCCTACAGGCTGGTATTATAATATGTGACTCTCTACCTCCCCCTAAAGGCTGGTATTATAATATCTTACTCTCTACCTCCCCCTACAGGCTGGTATTATAATATCTTACTCTCTACCTCCCTCTACAGGCTGGTATTATAATATGTTACTCTCTACCTCCCCCTACAGACTGGTATTATACTATGTTACTCTCTACCTCCCCCTACAAGCTGGTATTATAATATGTTACTCTCTACCTCCCTCTACAGGCTGGTATTATAATATCTTACTCTCTACCTCCCCCTACAGACTGGTATTATACTATGTTACTCTCTACCTCCCCCTACAGGCTGGTATAATAATATGTTACTCTCTACCTCCCCCTAGAGGCTGGTAT